>NC_092245.1:15495903-15635903 GCF_036320965.1 Panulirus ornatus
CCTGGTTTTGAAATTTTCGTAATATCTTTATTCTGTACAAGAATACACAGGAGAATAGAATGTATTGCATGATGCTAAGAACAAACCTATTTCATTTTATTTCGAGTTATTTATTTGATATTCAAATGTCGTGTATAATTACTTGTGATGATTCAATGGAATTTCTGGTGTAATGACAAGTAAGCGAGAATACTAATTTGGCTTGGTTTTACATGCACAGAAAGTCCATTAAACAGTGAAGACTTCTTCAGCCATGTTTTTGTGTTCTCTTTTATACACATAAATGTGACAATTTGCCATGTACTCATTACTGTGGCGGACTAGGGAAAAATAATGTGAGCCGGGCTCGTCCGCTCACATATATGAAGATAGCCCGAATATAAATGAGATTTAAGCCACTCCTCCGACTCTGTCTGATGTTGGCTTTAGAATGAGATATAAGGCAGCAGATTGGCCGAGCTCAAGCTGTCTAAAGTGAGATGAGTTGAGTGTGAAAAAGTTTTCTTCTCGAGAGAAAAGCGACCTACAATATGAGTGGGAAGCCAAAATATTTGTCTATGAAGATATATCTTTTAATAGGTTTTAGATGATATTCTTTTCATGTGGTAAAAGGCACTGAATAACCATTCGGCTATAGCAATTTCATGAATCAAACCAAATCAGTAGGGGTCAGGTAGTTGCATTGTAACTACCAATTTCGACTGGCTCTGACAAGCTTGTCTGTTGTTGTTACACTTTTATGCCCAACAGTATACGACCAACCTCAAGCTGTATGTTGCTTTCCTCTGTTGATACACTCGTAAGTTATCTAAAAACGAGCCTCAAACCTCAAGTCGTAACAGAAGCTCTGTGTGTGTGTGTGTGTATGTATGTGTTTGTGTGTGTGTGTGTGTGTGTGTGTGTGTGTGTTGGAAACCACAGAAATGCAGTGGCAGTTGATGGTTATGTAATAAACACTGGGGGAAAATACAGGCTCTGATGTAATAGGACCTTTGGAACGATGAGTACGTGGTAATAGGACCTTCTGAATTATCTGTACGTGGTTATAAGGCCCTGTGAATGAGGGTACGTGATAATAGGGTCTTTCGAACGAGATGTACATGGTAACAGGATCCTGTAAACGGGATGTACGTGGTAATGGAACCTTGTGACTGACGTGCACGTGGTAATCAGACATCATTATAGACGAGGGTACGTGGGAAGGGTCGTGACTCCAAATGAATTTGAATTTATAGTAATCTTTTTTTTCTGCTCCTAAGCCATCCTAGATGCCAATTCTTTTTTTTTTTTTTTTTTACATACATTCATCCCTTTCTATCAGTCTATTTATCTATTTATTTACCTACATATCTATTTGTCTATCTGTCGATTTGTCTACATTTAAAGCCATTCCATAAGGTGAATCAAGTCCATGAAGCATCCAGTTCTTGTAGAGTCTTAGATATGATGTTATGGTATTATTATAATGTAACGTAAACCTTTGAATTATAGTCTTGACGTACAGAAGACTTCAGCACCAAAGAGGGAGTATGTAGTAAGCTTTTGGAAACGAAGGAGAGGGATACTTCGGCCAACGTTAATTCCTCTGGGTTCCATTGTGTCCCCCCTGCCCTCTCCCCCCCAATAAAAAGACCTGTTCAGCAACACGAATGTGGTAACAGCCATCACAAATGAGGTGATGCAGTTACGAATGTAGTATTATAAGAAGTCGCCACAAATAGGTGGGGGGGGGGGGTATATTTACGAATGCGTTAAATACAAGTGAAAAGTGAGGTGATGTATTTACGAATGTGGTGATAGACGTCACAACTATAGTGTTGTGGTCACACGACTGGTGATAGACGTTGTGCATAGGGTGCTATACGTCAGACGCATTACCTACGACCGGTAACTGTGCGATATGACAGACAACGAAACCCCTCTCTGACGATGGTGTTGTGGGTGGGTTGTCATTTCGTTATGACAGACGGCATGAGTCTCTGACGGAGGTGTTGTGAGTGGTCGTAATGGAAAGGGCCCCTCAAGCGCCACAACATACAGGAGGAGAGTTTGCTGTGTGCATTGGTGTGTGTTGTGCTATGGTGGCTGGTAGTAGATGTGGTCGTGTATATACACACACACACACACACATATATATATATATATATATATATATATATATATATATATATATATATACATACATATATATATATATATACACAAAATGATTCACATACAAAACCAAGACTACAATCATCTCAAGTCACACCCACACACACACACATACACACATCGCTTCCAAGTCTACAGCAAAGAAATGTGTATTTTCCCCGGAACCTTTGCCCAGCACGGAATGCTTTTAATTAGGTTTGGAAGCATGGTGCAGGAATTTAGGGGAGCATTTTTGGTGCTACAGACTAATGGCTCGGTCAGAAGATATATAGCCTGGATTTTCTGGGGAAATTGCTGGGGTTTTGAGATATATTGGCGAAATGCTCGAAGGATTTCGAAACAATTCACCGCTGCAGAAATTTAATTCAATTCTTCCAAGAATTATATATATATATATATATATATATATATATATATATATATATATATATATATATATATATATATATATGTATATATCAAGCGTTTGCTCTACGATTACTGTGTGTGTGGACGACGGTGTACATGAAAGGCTGATTCTTTACACAGAAACCATTAATGAGATCCTCAAAGCGGAAGGCTGGGTTCTGTGCTTCAAGAGACCGCGATGTTGACAAAGAAATGATCGGTGTTTGGACGGCTAGGGATAGTTGATTGGAAGGTTGGCTGGTGGCATCCTTGTAGTTTTATTTCGTTTTAGCCAACAGCCACGGAGGATGATGATGTGTGCTCTCTCTCTCTCTCTCTCTCTCTCTCTCTCTCTCTCTCTCTCTCTCTCTCTCTCTCTCTCTCTCTGAAACACACTTTCATCTCTTCCTATACTTCACCTATCTCTCTGCCTCTTCTTCTTCCTTATCTTCCCTTCCCTCTCTCTCCCTCTCTCTCTCTCTCTCTCTCTCTCTCTCTCTCTCTCTCTCTCTCTCTCTCTCTCTCTCTCTCTCTCTCTCTCTCTCTCTACCCTCTCATCCATTTTATATATACCCTCTACATCCACTCACCCACACACCCACACACACACACACACACACATACACACACAGAGACGAGGATGAAGAATAGAACACCTTGGCATCCTGATGTTTCAGCGCCTCTGGCTCCAATTTTTGCCAGATACACAGGAAGCCTGTCATTACTGTTTGCAAACTTTGCAGCCTCACTCAGTGCTGTGTGGCGACATGTTGCTCTCTCTCTTTTTTTTTCTTTTCTAGTTTGAAGCAAAGGCTTTGAAAATGGCTATGGTAAAAATGGCTTTATTCGCTTCCAGACGCGAAGGCTTTTGAAGATGGATTTCTATAATTCATTAAGCTGTTGTACGTGCTTGACTTACACCGTCGTGTTTATGCGTTTTCCGGTGGCGTTCCTGCTTCCGGCAAGCAAAGGGAGGTAATTGATTGAGCATATCATCTATGCACATGGGCACAAATATACATATATATATATATATATATATATATATATATATATATATATATATATATATATATATATATATATATACATATATATATATATATGTATATACATATTTGTGTATCTTTCCATCACATCTTTCTCTCTCTGTATATATATATATATATATATATATATATATATATATATATATATATATTCATTTTTGTTTATACATCTTTCTATAATGATACATGAAAATATAATAATAAGACTTTATCTGATTGTCGATAGCATTCTTTTTTTTTATGTATATATATCATGTTAAGAATTATAGTCAGGGGGTCGGAACTCTGGGGTCTGAAATATTTCATAAAGCGTAGGAAAGAATTGGATCCTCTCCAAGATACAGTGAAATAGTATACAGACATTTCAGGGTAACGGAGAGAGAGAAAAAAAATATATCCTTCGGTTCAACATTTATAAATTTACTTGCTTATCCTTTTTTCCCCCCTTTTTTTCCCTAAAACTTTTTTTTTCCCCTTTTTTTCTTAAAGCGTTTTCGGGCATTTGATAGAATGAGGTGTCACACCGTTCTCGATATTTTGTGTTTTACGAATGAAATATCCTGGTCGAGTGGAACCTAACTCGCGCATCGAGAGGAGCATTGTAGACTGCAGAAGGCGATCTTTGGCCCTGCGATACGATTATGTCTGATGGCCACAACCGCCACTCTCAGGAGTGTATGATCCCTGTGGCCCAGGGCCAGGGACGTAAAACGATGATGCACAATTTTATTGGGGAACTCAAGGGGTTAGGGTGAAGTGGGGGAGAGGGAGGGAGGAACCGAATTTGGGGGGTAATCTGAACAAACCATAGGATTCAAACTGCTCTTTTATCGCAAGATTTCGGGGCGATATGTGACGCGAACGTATGAGATTTTGATGGAATTTTCTCAATAACTGACAGGGGGACCAGGCTTCGAAAATGGTCACTTAGAAGATCTTGCAGACGAGGTAGGTAGTGATATTATGGAGAATTCCATTTTTTCCCCCTTGTATATCGGTGTCCTTGAAGTTATATATATATAAATATATATTCTTTTTCCGTGTGATAGATGTTAAAAGAAATTGGTTTGTGAGGTACTGGGAGAAAATTGTTGTCTTCATGTGATTACAATTTGAGATTATACTTCGTGTGTTACGGTGGTTTGCACTCTTGTTGCCCCGTCTCTTTTTCTCGTATATATGTACCGTGTCTGTACTCACATGTGTACCAAGTATATGTATGATTTGCGTGTGTGTGTGTGTGTGTGTGTGTGTGTGTGTGTGTGTGTGTGGAATGATATACTTTGTATACACCTTCAATGCTTCAATTTCGTATGGCCATTCGAGTGTCTGCATTTTCCAAAAAAAATGCTCCAATATATTTCCATGCCTATGCGGTACTCATTACAGTCATTGAACTCGTTTTCGTATTTCTTGATCAATTTTCAAAATCATAATAGATTCTTAAAGTCACTGATATCACTGCCCACACTATTAAAGTGTAGTTCATGAAATATACGAACATATATATATATATATATATATATATATATATATATATATATATATATATATATATATATATATATATATATATCGAGCTTCACAGGTACATACATATGTAATATGATACAGCGGAAGAAGACAGAAAATACATTACTACAAGGAGTCTGAATCATGTTCAGGACGAGTTATGGAGGGCATGGGGGGATGATCTGGGGTTGGCATCGTGACCAAGATGTTCTGTTGGACAGCCTTGGCTCCGGGCAGGTCATGTGAGCATCAGCAACAGCAGGGGGGCATGGTCTTCTCTTCCTCCTCCTCCTCCTCCTCCTCCTCCTGTAGTCTCTGCCTTCGCCTGGCCAGTCTCTTCTGTGGAGGTTGCAGTGTTGGATGAGATGATCTCGAAGGGGTATTAATGAAATTTGATCATGACACATGGAGGCATGTATTCATATATATATATATATATATATATATATATATATATATATATATATATATTCATACCATGTGACATATTCTCGTATAAGACTCAAAAGTGAAACACACGGTCAAGAACCCTGCCTGACCCCCTTATCATGCCATCCCGCTATTAATAACTCCTATAATTATGTATTGCATGATGGTCGCCCATGCCATAAATTGCTGATTTTTTTTTTTTTTCTTCTTCTCTCAAGGCACCACGATGTACTGCTCGCTCGAGAATTATGGGAGGTACAATTTATTCTCTCAATTTTTTTTTTTTCTAATTCTTACTTGGGTGTATGATAATAAACAAGGCACATGATCCATGGCTGTCCTGAATGATCTTAATATTTATCGTTATTCATTTATTTATCGTTATTCATTTATTATTCAACGTCTTTGTAGCGTATCTGCCATCAGCTTTCATTTGATTATTTCAGATAGACTTTCAGGCCATATCCTTAAAATTGCATTTATCAAGTAATTCGTATTAATGAGATTTTCAATTATATATATATATATATATATATATATATATATATATATATATATATATATATATATATATGAAGCGATTTTTTTCATTCTTGTTTCATTTACTCTCTGTACATCGTCATGAAGGTGGTATAGTCTGTGATGAGAAGAGAGGTATATAGATGGAAATGGTGGGGAAAATGATGGAAAAAAAGTGGGTGGAGAGTTTACGAGTATAGTGATGGAAATGAAGGGGATACTGACTGGTTGAAAAAAAAAAGAAGTTTATGGTTGTAGTGATGGAAATAGTGGTTAGAGAATGAAGGTAGAGTGATAGAAGTGGAGGGAGTTGTGAAGAAAGGATAATGATGGACATTGGATAGAATGATGATGGAGTTGGCAACTTGAGTAAAGCCTGATTGCAATGTTGCTTCGATGGTTGTGATTGTAGTTGTAGTGGTGGTGGTGGTTGTGGTAGTGTCACTGCTCTGTCGTAGTGGTACGGGAAAAGGTAAAAACAGCCTTATGAACATTGAGTTGGTCTTTGAAGTGATGGTGGCTGTAAATACGGCGCTTATTTAGGACTCTGTTTGATTCTCAATCTTGCTGTCTGTGATCCTGGGGAAATTGCCTTGGTAATAATAGCCTCTCGTTTTCATCAAAAGTTTTTACAGGGATAGATCATCTTCTTCTTTTGGTAGCTCCCACATGTCTTGTATGTGATAGAAGATAAAACGTATTCAAGTCAGTCTTGTTTATGTCTTATACACGATAGGAAATAAGATCTATTCATCATCGCCTTATTTCGAATATTCACAAAATCTCACCAAAGCTTGAGGCTAAAGTGTAAACAATAATCTGTCTTATTTCGCCGAAGGATAATCAGGAAAAGTGTGAATGGTAATTAGTCTTTTTCATTCTCCTTCATAGTCTCCCTTGGCAAGGAAGCTTGGAGACGAATGGGATGTTATAAACAATAATTTTTAATGTGTTCAGAATCTGCTGACGTTTCTCGAGGGAGACACAGGAAATAGCGTTTTTTCTCCCTCAGATCAAGGGACGAGGAACAGTTCGTTCTCTCTCTCCCTCAGATCAAGGAACTTGGAACAGTTCTCTCCCTCTCTCGCTCTCTCTGTATCTCTCTTTTTTTCACCCTCTCCCTTCTGTGGGGAATTGCTCTTATCTCTCAGTTGCTCAGTTTGTACATCTGCTTATGTAATTCTTTTCCATCAGTCTGTGTTTTACACACACGCACGCACATACACATATCATATATATGTGTGTGATATTGGTGGTCATACATACACACACACACACACACACACACATATATATATATATATATATATATATATATATATATATGAAACTTACAACTAGGGATAGCCAAACAACAGAAACATTTTGAGTTTTCATTTGCTGCCATGTTACAATCTATACAATCAGCCATTTATATAAATGTAATGGCACTATGTACCTCAATTCGAGGCAGCGTAATGGAGGTCTAGAATTATGTGGCATGAATACACGTCCCTTCTCTCGCCCGTAGGCCTAGGGGCAATATCTTTATAGGCCTAGAAGGAGCGAGGGAGCTTATACACAGGGGAGTAGCAGAGAGAGAGAGAGAGAGAGAGAGAGAGAGAGAGAGTGATTGGGTGTAGCTATGGAGAAAGTTACCCAGAAGGGACTGGAGACCTGTGGAGGAAGATAAAAGGGAGGAGAGTGACTTCAAATGCCAAGTGAAGACTGTATTCCAGACCCTTTGGCATATTGTGTGTATTTCTTCACTGTTTTTGGGAGAGGATCGTATAGTCCATGTAGGATCTGGTGGTGCACGGTCATCTGCAGGCGCATCTCAAACTGAGGTTTTGGATTCCACTGTAATTGTCATGAGCCTTGTATTTCACCACGAATTAAATACACACATAACTTCTCAGATTTTCTTTGTCAAATGATAACTTTTTTCGTTCCATAATAAATCGCCTACTAACATTATTTTTCGAATCACGTACGAACGGCGTGCTGGCCTCACGTGCAAACGGTAGACTTAAAAAAGATCACGTACCATCAGTATTCTTTGAAAGTCTGCGGCCAAGGATATGTACGTAGGTATACACTGTAAACCACAGCCGTCTGTGGTAGGGCCCAGGGTCCAGAGGTGGCTGGCATCTCTTGATCAGCCATGCATCACATTACGAACCGAAGGATTAGTTCGAGGCTGCTGTGCCCTGTTCATCTCTGTCACCTCCATGTTCTGTGTCTGTATATCTCTGTCCTTCTGTTTGGTTTGGCTTCTCATCCTGCCCTTTGTGTCTGTGTTTGTTTCTGCGCTACTGTCTCCGTCTGTCTCTGTCTGTCTGTCTTTCTTCCTCCTTGTTTTGCTTCTGTCTTTGTCTGTCTTATCTTCTCTGTTCCCTTCGTCTTCACCCTCTTTCTGATCTTGACCTCCCTCCTCTTCCTCCTCCTCCTCAACCTCCGTCTTCCTTCCCCACTTGTCCCCTTCCCTCTCTTGCCACTGACCTCTCCTTCCTCCTCCTACCTCTCCTCCTCCTCCTCCTCCTCTTCCTCCTCGGACACTGAGGCACGAGGGGGCACTGTCGACCCTGGGAACACAATTTACAATTTAGCATCGTAGATCAGAGGAGGTCGTGTCGCGAGGCTCGCGGCAAGGTGGGTTGCTCTGCTCCAGACGTTGATGGAGAGTAGTCGTGATTACTATTTCAGCCCAGGTGCATTGGCCAGTCCCATGGTGGGTGTGATACTAGACCCACGTCATTAATTAATATACCGGGTGGTCTAACTAACTCAGGGGGCGCTAGAGTGTGCGGGGCGATGGGGGGTAATAATGGCAAAGAGGGTATGGTTGGAGAGGGGGATGAGGAGTAGAAGTTGTATAGTTGTGGATTTAATAAGGGGATGAAAAAATATAAGTAAATGAAGTTATTCTATAAGAGGAGGGTTCGATTGTTAGAGTAAGATTAGATATGAAGGTCCTGAAAGGTGGATTGCTATATGGGATCAGACACTGGTCTAGAGAGGATAGTGAGGGAGACGAAGGGAAAAAGATAGAGGATGAGAAGAGGACGGAACAGAGGAGTACATACGAGTACCTGCGAGTACCTAATGGTACCTACGAGTTAGAGAAAATGGTGGTAGCCATGCGAGGAGCGGTGAGCCCAGGGGCAAAGTATCTGTTGGCAGGGGGGAGTTTCGGGGGGGCAGCAGGGAAGAAGGGGTTATGAGCTAATAAATTACAGGTGGTCATTAACGCATCACCGTAAATAGACAGAATCAATTTAGTTGCAGATAATGTTTTTCTCTTCCCCCCACCCCAACCCCTTTTCTCTACCTTCCTTCCTAACTCTCACCTTCCCCTTCTCCATCCCTCCCCTCTTTCTCTCTCTCTCTCTCTCTCTCTCTCTCTCTCTCTCTCTCTCTCTCTCTCTCTCTCTCTCTCTCTCTACCCACTCCTCCTCTTCATCCTCATCCACCCCCACCACCTCGATCCTCCTCTTCCTCCTCCTGACGTATAGCTTCAACACGTAACTCACACACGGACTAACCATTTGGAGATTATCACAATGCATATCACAATGCAGGCAAGCTCCAGCTGGATCAGGATTTATATTCAATGTTCCTGCGTCGGGATGAGCAAACGGGAGTCATAAAGAATTAATTTGCTCCTCTGAGACGCCTTGAAAGGCTTAAAGATCCCGGCGTGAGTAGAGAGAGGAATGGCTCGCTACTCACATGGTGTTCAAACTTAAAAAGAAGCAGCTGGTGTCGCGCTCTGCGTAAAAAAAAAAAGAAAAAGAGTAGCAAAAAAAGTTTACCGCCTCGGTATAGTACCTTGGGAGAGGCCGACCGTAAGAATATTAAAATGCAGCACTTTTTTTTTTTTTTTTTTGTTCCCTACATTACCCATAGCCCTCTCTGAGGCGAGGCTGGAAGGCCACGACGATTACGGGAGACCTTGAGTTGGCATATGGCCGTAACCATGAGGTACATATTAATAAGCAATAGCGGTCTTTTTATTTTTCAACATAGACCCTCTCATTTCCTAACACCAGTAGAAGAAGAAGAAGAAGATAAAGGATAAAAGGAAGAAGAAGAAGGAGAAGAAGAAGAAGAAGAAGAAGAAGGATAAAAGGAAGAAAAAGAGGAAGAAGAAGAAGAAGAAGAAATAAGAAAGAAGAAGAAGAAGAAAAAGAAGAAGAAGAAGAAGAAGAAGAAGAAGAAGAAGAAGAAGAAGAAGAAGAAGAAGAAGAAGAAGAAGAAGAAAGAAGAACGAAGAAAAAGAAGAAGAAATAAGAAAGAAGACCAAGAAAAAGTGAGTGAGAGAGAGAGAGATTCTAATCACGTCACTAGAGTCCTCACATTTGTGCTTGATACAATGACAGTCGACCCTGAGATCGTGTCGTTGGACGGAGGAGCTTCAGCATCAGCATCAACATCATCTTCTTCACGGTCGTACTATCGGCGAGTCGAGTACCCAGGGTCCTGTAGGGATCCTCACACATCACCGTCACCAAACCTGTTTTATTACCGGGCACGACAGGTCTCCTCCACACCACTGACCAGCGTCGATAGTAAAATGAGTTTTTTTGTTCCTGCCATTTTGGGGTGGTTCTGGGATGCGTCGCCGCATTATACGAGAGCAGGGTAAGAGTCATGCGTAAAGGCTGGAGCCGTTGTCTGGGTTTGTGTGTGTGTGTATATATGGCTGAAGAACACGTGTGGTAGAACCGGTTTTTGTGTTAGCTCGGAAAACGGATTTCTTTTTTTTTTTTTGTTTTATTTCCAGGTCGTTTGACTCCGACGTGGGTAAAAATTCTAGGCCCTGTGGATGACATGAGGAGCAGCTGGGTGGGAGGGTGGATGTTGGTATGTTGTGAGAGTTTGTGTGAGTTCATGTGTAGGAGAGGTGTGTGTTTGTTTCTTTGTATATATGTGTGTTTGAGGGATGTAAACTCGTGTGTGTGTGTGTGTGTGTGTGTGTGTGTGTGTGTGTGTGTGTGTAATTTCCTTGAGTTGCATCAATTTTTGTATGTACGTGCATATATCCACGTTAGAAATAGAGAGGGAGAGAAGAGAAGAGAAAAAAGAGAGATAAAGGGACGGAGAGAGGGAAGGAGGGGGAAAGAAAGACACACACACACACACACACACACACAGTCAATTCGACAAACACTGGAAGCGAAACCAGAATGAATTCCTGCTGGACTCGTGGGGGGGGGAAAGGAAAAAAAAAAATGAGTACCGCACGCAAGTGTCCCTCACAAGCACCACCAGAGCAAACACCGCTCGCATGTAAGTCCCCACAACATCCACTCCAGGTCGGACGCTGGAGTGAGTGAGCGTCAGTCAACTGGTTAGAGTGTGGTACATTCACTTACAGAAATAACACACTATTAGCTTGATGTAGTGTAAATGCTTGCCTTCTGCTGTGTGTGTGTGTGTGTGTGTGTGTGAGTGTGGGAGAGAGAGAGAGAGAGAGAGAGAGAGAGAGAGAGAGAGAGAGAGAGAGAGAGAGAGAGAGAAATGGACCAGGGACTCGTCTTGTGTTGGAGTCACGAAAATGTGTGTGTGTGTGCGTGTGTTTGTGTGTGTGTGTGTGTGTGTGCATTTGTGCGAGAGTGATGATGGAGTGTTTGTTGGACGTGACAGGTCGGCCCTGCTGAACGAATGACTCCAAAAAAGTAAAAAAGAAAAATAGATGAAGATGATTATTCACCACGAAGGTAGAGTCTGGTCCTTTCCTGTCGCACAGGCAGAGAGAGAGAGAGAGAGAGAGGGAGAGAGAGAGAGAGAGAGAGAGAGAGAGAGAGAGAGAGAGAGAGAGAGAGAGAGAGAGAGAGAGAGAGGGAGAGAGAGAGGCGCATCGCCCGTCCTCATTTGTGTCAGATGGGTGCGACAGTAAGGCATGCCCCGTGTGTCATTGCATTAAGCGATGTGTTTGTTTACGTTGATGAAAACAGACTCCCTGGCAACTCCCTGACGCCTAAGTTACCAAGTCATGTTTTTCTTTATATATTTATATATATATATACATTCTCATTCCTTCCCTTATCAATCGTCGTGTATAAATCATACAATTGAAAAAGCAGCAGTCGGGAATATATCTATCACCAGAATGAGATCATCCGAATATACATATATAGAGAGCAGCTAAATCTTAGACAAAAAGATCAGAGAAGAGACTTTTCGAATTATAGAATGGTGGATAGAATCCATTTTTATCTTAGTTATGAAAAGGTGGTCAGTGAGTGAGTTATACTGTGTCACAGGAGAGAGAAAAAAAAAAAAGGCACGAAAAACCTAAGACCCTCATTATAACAAATGGAGACGTTATCTCTCCTATCTCTGGACTATCTCTCCTATCTCTGGTTTTTATTTCAGTTCTCTTACCGGTAATTGCAAGATGAGATTCTCATCTAGTTATGAATTACTGTGTTTTTTGACGGATGTGCCTTACGTTTATCTGATTGATCCCATTTTGGGAACGATTTTGCTTCTGAGAATGAATGCGAGTTTTATAAACACAGTAATGGCAGTAGAGAATAGAACACAATGGTTAAATCTTTGTAGAGAATAGAACACAATGGTTAAATCTTTGTAGAGAATAGAACACAATGGTTAAATCTTTGTAGAGAATAGAACACAATGGTTAAATCTTTAAGGCTAATATCTTTATCATAAGATATGTTAAACATAGTGGTAATGATGAGGAAAACTAAAATCTGCTAATGAGGATCAATGATGATAAAAAAGATAATGATGATATGAACATTTTTCTATACTTCATTACCTATTCCCGCCTTAGCAGGGGAGCGTCAGAAACTATTGGACGATGGCCACACTTGCACTTCTCCAATTTTTAGCTGTCATGCGTGAATTAACGAGACCAGAGTCTAAAATGATAAGGATGATCATACAAATAAGAATGGTGATACTATGATAACAATAATCATAATGATGATAATAACAGTCATGATAATAATAATTACAATAGTAATAATTACAATGATAATGATAATAATCATTAGCGAAACGCAAACTGGAGACATAATACAAGACTTCTATCGCACAGTGGCAAACTCTAGCTCACAAAACATCCAACGACCCAGAGTGAAGCCTTAAATTAAACGTTGAGGGCGAAGCAGCCAAGGAAGGCTAAGGGTTCGAGAGTTTCGCCCCAGAGGATGGCGATGGTCAGGTGGGGACCAATCATGGTTTAAAATAAAATGGTAGCTACTTGGCCAGATGGGTGTGTGCGAGGCCAACACGCCGATCCCATGTAAGGTATTGCTTTGGGAGATGTCCAAGAAGGAGAGAGAGAGAGAGAGAGAGAGAGAGAGAGAGAGAGAGAGAGAGAGTCTACCTACCGTACACATACCTACGACCAGATTCTGCCAAAAGGGCAGTGGGCTATCGTGTAGCGATCACCGCAAGAAAATCAAAAGAGTTGAGGAAAAGTCGCGTTTGAGTTACGTGTTGTCGGACTGAATGCCAGAGTGAGGAGACAGGAGTTTGAGGTCAAGAGAGGGAGCTCGACAGCCACTGTGGTGCTGGTTCACAGCGCCGACGTCGCTATCCCCCTCCAGGTAACCCCATGCTGTGGTGTGCCTACCTGGTCGGTGGTTGGCTTCCTGTTACTACCTAGAGAGAGAGAGAGAGAGAGAGAGAGAGAGAGAGAGACAGAGACAGAGAGAGAGAGAGAGAGAGAGAGAGAATATGCTCAGCAAAGAGAAGACACATATGATACAAGATATCATACAAGTACATCATTTGGGCTAAAGAAAGAGCCAAAAAAAGAAAAAGAAAAGAAAATAAAGACATGAGTGAAAATGATGCTTTAAAATGGTTCAGTAGACATAAATGTCAACCCCTCAACTTATTCTACCCTGAGCAGCCACTAGACCCAGTGACATAGATGTAAACTACCCTGAGGAGCGTCGTGATGTACACGACGATGCTGGGTCTTCGTGAGAGATGTGGACGTCTAAGTGCCAAACTTCCTTTCAAGGTCATCTGTTTTATTGTCTACTCTTATTAGTATATTAGTAGTTTGTGGTGGTCTTCTCTCTCTCTCCCTCCCTTCTTCCTCTCTCTCTCTCTCTCTCTCTCTCTCTCTCTCTCTCTCTCTCTCTCTCTGCTTTCATCTTCTTTCTTCACACTGCTTTTAAGGGGACTGCATCATTTTTTTTTTCAACAATGTTAAGGCCCGTCCACCTCTCTTAGACCCTTGGGTCTGTGTGGTCTGTGTGTCTACGTAACTCTGTGTAAGTCTCTAATACCGAACGTACGTGCCCTCACATACATATACAGATGTAAAAAAACACAGGGGCGCACAAGAAGGATGTGGGATTGCATTAACTTGCAAGGGGACCTAGTCAAATTTCAGCCACATGGCTTATGAATTCCAACTCGAGTAAACATAAAGCAATGAGGATGGGACAGAACGAAAGAAGACGTCTACATGAATATCATCTTGTAGAAAATAACCTGCAAAGAGGGACTATGGAGTTTATTTCGTCAGTAACGTACTGCCAAAATCGTACCTTTGCAGAATATTAATGGAGACAAACTGTCTACTGGCGAATATTAGAATCTAGTTTACGTACATGTCTCAAGAAATACTCAGCAACAAATATTGCGCCTGAATCAGTTGAAGTGAGAGGCTAGAGACCATAAACATGCTCACTGTGGAATAGAGAAGAGAGAGGGGTGATTTGATCATAACCCTTAAGTTTCTAAACCAATTCTGTGATGTTGACAGTGAAGAGATCTTCGAGAGAGGCGTAAACAATAAATTGAAAAGGTTTTTGTTGGGAAAAATGTTGAGGTGTTCTGTTTTAGTACTAGTATTCAAAAATGTAAAAAGATATATAACAGAGATAGTTTAAAAGTTAGGACCCCGTGTAGAACTTTCTTCCCGTACAGTACGAATATTTAATGACACATGGCTGATTGCACACACACAAACACACACACACACACACATATATATATATATATATATATATATATATATATATATATATATATATATATATATATATATATATACATATATATATATATATATATATTAATCATTCTATATTTATAGTATGCCTGCACGTGCAATAATCTTACGATAATTCTTACCATACCATACACAGTGGACAAACACATAAGTAACCTAAATGTTGAGATATGCCATGCGCGCCATTATGTGTCTCATATTTCATCGTGGATAATGGAAAATGGGAGGGGGTGGGGGGGAGGCGACTAACCACTGCAGTGTTTCCATATCCCTCTGTGCCACATATCTCTACGGCTTGCATTGTTGCCACATCCTTCGATGCCTACACATGCCTTTAAATGCTTCTGCTGCTATGTCTTTTCCACCCACCCTCTACTACCACTGTGTGTGTGTGTTTGTGTGCGTGTGTGTGTGTGTGTGGGTGTGTGTGTGTGTGTGTACTCGTTGGAGTATGTATAAGACATGGTAAGTCATCGTACAAGGTTAAGAGACGGGGCCAACAGAAGTGTAAAACTCTCTCCCCGCAACACACAAATAGTCATCACAAACAGTAATCACACACACAATCTGTCGTTCACTAAGCCCTCAGTGTTTCATCATTGTCATCGTCCCGATACCACCATAAGTCAGGTCGTATTCCCGCGCATACAAATCTCCTGGCCACTGGGGAGGGTCGGGCCATGACCGAGTATGCTTGTGTGTTCATGAAGATGAGCAGGAAAAGTGTCATGTGTTCGTTGGAATTATCATAGACTATTATGCTCCGCTGGGAAATTATCATTCGACTTGTCATGCTCTCCTGGGAATTATCTGGGACTGTCATGCTCTTAGTGCGAATTATCAAGAGAGTGCCATGCATAGGTGCGACTTTAAAAGATATCGTCTGTACCTTATGGACGCTGCAACTGAGACTGTTGAAAACGTATGCACACCCCCGGTGCGCTAGTCTCGCTCGCTGTTTACATGATCAGCTGTGTGAGATGCATGCATGCATGCGCGCGTCATTGCACGGCTTCATGCATACGCGCAGAGGCAATGCGCACGTTTGATCGTCTTTCGAAGCCTGTTATCGGGGGGTTGATGTGCTAAATATGAAAGAGTTCGGTCAAAAGGTCTCAAAGTTCCAGATGCTAACAAGGGATACGGCAATTTGTTCAGCTTACGTGAAAGTCTATAGAATAGATTGAATAGTGATGCATTGCTGTATGAATAATGCAGATACACAAATACAACATCACGTTGGAAAACACGAGAGATTAGATGTATTTTCTTTTTTTCTTTTTCTTTTACGTCGGAGGTTCCAGTCACGGACGGAAGGCCATATCAAGGCCGGGCCTCAATTGACGTACAGAAAGGCTAATGAAACGGGGAAAATAAAACAAGAGATGTGAAAGTATCTACGAATTTTGGAGGACGTGAAAAACCTGGCATTTAGAATGTCCCAGGTCATAGTTATGTGGAAAAACACGAGAAGGTAGAGAGTTCCAAAGCTTCGAGGTGTAGGGAAAGAAACAGTTATCAAAACGGCCTTCGAACCTATTCAGCGCTTTAATAGAAATGGGGTGGTACAAAAAAACAGTTTCAAATACCGTGAAGGAACAGAGGCGTCGTGGTGTAGTGTAATCAAAATACAAGTAATAAACGAAACAACCGACTTGGGCAAAATTTAAGGCCCTCAGAAAGCTTACCTTTCACATCATCGTAACAGAACAAAACTGTGGTCAACAAAGCGTACGATTTTGGCTGTATGGATATAGAATGCAGTAATGTTTCTAAAAAGAATTTGGTTGTATTTCTATATGATTTGGATACCATGGTTTTCAAATCTGAACATAAGGCAGTATAGAACTTTATGTGTTCAAGATTTAGATAATAATTCATAAAACTTGCTTTGTCGGACTTGGTTATCCTATTTCTAAAGTTTTGTCTGTAAAGTTATAAAACTTGGTTTTCATATTTTTTGTACCGTGAAAACATTGATCGAACTTTAAGATTTACGTATCGGATTCTAGCTGAAGCGTTTTGAGGGATGAAAGAAAATTAGCTCCTTTGTGAGAAGGAGGTGGATGAGGAGAGGTTGAAGGCCTGGGAAAACGTGAAAAGGAGGAAGCATTTCAAAAACAGCACGGAAAGAAGAGAAGACAATTGTAGTAAATGGGAAAGCCAGATAAGAGGAGGTCTATGACAAGGGTACCTGTTTGAGAACTTGGGAGTACATAGGAAAGCCAGATACCGTAAGTCTTAACTTATGGTGAGGTTATCTGCTGGAGGCCATGAGAGTAACAGAGGAAAGCCAGATGACAGAGGTCTCAGTGGTCTATGGCGAGGTTATCTGCTGGAGGACATAAGAGTGCATAGAAGAGCTGGATAATAGAGTACCTGATGGTCTTCAACGAGATTATCTGCTGGAGGACATGAGAGTACATAGGAAGACTGCCAGGGTAATTAAAGACGTCATCGTCAACTTACATCTACCAACCAGAGACTCAACAGCACCTTCTTCAGGAGTAAAGGATGAGTCTAAGATCACATACGACACTCTCAAGATACATGTGGTCCTTGTATAACGTCAGACACTATCATACTGAATATACTGAAATCTGAGGAGGTCAGACTTGCGAAATAACATAAGAAAATGTGTCTTTATTTGACAAAAAGAAGAAAGAATGAAGAGGGTCGAATTTGAAGAACGTCAAATGCGGTTTTCTAAGTCTAACAGAAGACTTCCAGGGCGGGAAAGGGGAAGAAGACATCATAGCAGGGTGGCAACTACACCTAAGGCCAGAATATATGGTAATATCTCCCCGGGAAGGACCTTATAGGATGCCAGCGTTCATCATTATCATCGCCAGCCTAAGTGCCAAACATCTCCATATTTGTTCGATGCCGAAGACTGGCGATGGTTTGTGCTCTCTCTCTCTCTCTCTCTCTCTCTCTCTCTCTCTCTCTCTCTCTCTCTCTCTCTCTCTCTCTCTCTACTACTACTACTACTACTACTACTACTACTACTACTACTACTACCTCAACGAAGACACTTTATTACTTTATTACTACATAAACATAATCTTGTGAGCTGGAGCTTCGTCAGATCATGAATGTTTCTATTTATGAGTGTGTTGACGTCTCTAAGTGCGTGTTGGTCTATTTTGATCATACCTCAAGTGTTTCTAGTGACGTAGTGTCCTCGATCATCGCTCGAGTCAGGCGTCCCACCTTCGCTGAATGGGAAGAGATAGATAGCTGGTTTACCCTTCCAACGTTGCTCTGGTCTTCGAAAGTTGTAGAGGGGAACCTATAGGACCTCACTGGGTTAAAGAGCTTCAGAGTTGTGGGGAAGCGAAAGTGCTTAGCATATGTTGCAGATGTTTTGATACACCCCATAGAGAGGACCCTAAATTATTTTCACAGTAGATAAACGGAGGAGGAAGAGCATCAACGAAAGGATGCAACAAGAACTCGGCTCATGTCACCACTACCACCATCACTACTACTACTACTACCACTACTACTACTACAACCACCACCATTACTACTACTACTACTACTACTACTACTACTACTACTACCACCACCACTAAAATCACCACTACCACTACTACTACTACTACTACTACTACTACCTGAACGAAGATACTGTAGCAACAGCTACTAATGATACATCAACTTCAACAACATTAGCCACAACGACCACACGATCCACCACACCTACGGCTACAACAATAACAACCACAGGGTTACAGCTGCAAACAGAACAACATCAACGTCCACTTCCATAACACCTATTCCCAAAAGGGCTAATGCCAACAGCAGTGGCCAGAGGGCAGGAACAAATCCGGTTCAAAGCAGTAGGATTTTAATCCCATTTACCAGGACCGAATCTCGCGGTAGGCACGACGCGGAGAGAGAGAGAGAGAGAGAGAGAGAGAGAGAGAGAGAGAGAGAGAGAGAGAGAGAGACCACCTAATTATAAGTACGTGCGAGAAGGTTTTGCCTTGTGGCAGGAGCCATTCTCGTCCACTGCTGTGTCCATTGCCCCTGCATTCCTTTTTGTCAATAAACCTTCGAGAAACTCAGTGAAAACTAACGCAAATGCATACGTAAATCTTAATGATAGTGTCGAAGATCTGTGTGTTTCTTTTTTCTTTTTTTCATAACGCGAAGAACGAAAACAAATTCGTATGATATATCATTTTTCTATTTCTTATGTGTATTTGCGAGGCTAATGACTAACTCACTGAATGTTAGATTCTAGTCATCATTATCATGAACTCCTCAGATGACTACTTAGCAACGTTCCAAAAATGCAAATGATTAACGTTACACAAGCGTGTAAAAACAATATTAGTCCCCTAGTATTGGACCTTCTTCATTTGCACACCATCCATTTCCTCCTCGTGGCTTAGCAACATCTTAGCAACATCAACACACATGAAATCAGGTCAGAGTAGCTGCGTAAGGTTATTCAACCCACACACACACACACACACACACGCACACACACACACACACACACACACAGTCCAAAGTCAGTACCTAGCGACAGTCCCTCTACTTTCTTATTCAAGGGGCCACTGTCGCTCCGTGGTTGCACTCCAAGCAGGAGCAGGGGTATGATGGTCTCCTTTGGAGATGAAAAGTTCATCAACGGGACTTTACTCCTTTCCCAGCTCTTCAGCAATGCACCCTTCTCACTCGCAGCGCAACCACGTGCGGGAGGAGTCCTATAACACTGACACTTACATCATAGATAAGTGTTATCGGATTTTACCTACAAGTTGTTAAACCGCGACTGAGAGGTGGCCTTTCTCGAGGCCATGGCACCATCAGTGGACGGAAGGCAATGCAGCCTCGTCAAAGGACATCTTGTTTCACTGGGGTCCATCATTTCCCTGCTCCTGAGCGTAGTGCAGCCTTAGAGTTACATAAGTCCCATGGTAGAGGTACAAGGGTTGTTTATATGTATCTATAAATCTATAAGATTTATATATACTACACAAATTTTTATTTTACATATATTCATGAATGGTTTGGACACATGGAGAGAATGAGCGAGGAGAGGTTGCGAGAGAGTGAACAAAGTGGAAGTGGAAGGGAAAAGGAGAAAGATAAGACCAGAATGGTGACGAAAGGATGGAGTGAAATGTATTTGAATAACCGGGGCATGAACATGCAGGAGATTGAAAGGTATGCAGGAGATCGAGTAAAGTGGAACAATGTGGTATACAGGGGGCAACGTGCTATCAATGGACTGAATTAGGGCATACGAAACGGCCAGGGAAACCATAGTAAGGTCTTTGGGGCTTCGTTGTAGAGGAGTTATTGTGGATTTGTGTATTGTACATGACAATGAATGGATGTGAGCGCATCCACACACACACACACACACACACACACACACACACACACACACACAGAATCAGGTGACGATACTGCAGATTATGTAATGAACTGATCACGTTAAGCTAAAAAGAGAATTGGCAACGCTAGACTCTGGTTCCCCCTCCCCACACCCAGACAGTGTAGCCAACACCAGCTGTCGGATGACCACTCACTCGGAAGGCTGTCTGACCCGACTTGACGTCCATCGCTATTCATGTCCAATTTTACACGCCATATTTCTCTCCCCATCCCCTCTCCCTCTCTCTACCTACCGACACACCCCCCTCCTCTCTCTCTCTCTCTCTCTCTCTCTCTCTCTCTCTCTCTCTCTCTCTCTCTCTCTCTCTCTTCCATTCCCCCGGTGCTAAACGCTGACACCCGCTTTTAAATCAGCTAGACGCTGCAGTGCAAGTCAGTGGCACGACGTTGATTGACCATCGTCTCAGCGTGGCACACCAGCGGACGGAACGCGTGTAGAGATACGACAGAAGATCGCCTCAAATTGTTGTAGGCTAGGCAGTTACGACCTTCTAATTACCCAGAAAATTGACTTGAGGTGGGGGGGGGGAGGAGGGGGGACGGCATGAGGGGGAGGAGGAAGGGTAGGAAAGGAAGGAGGAGGAGGAGGAGAAAAGAACAGGATAATCAATGCAAGAAAACGATATGATCTTATCTTTTCACACGTAGAATCATTCCCTCAACACCTCCAGTATCTCTAGCACTCCTCCTACCCAAAATATCCCTCCAACATCATGTCCACCCTTCTATCTCTAACATCTCCTCACCCATCTATCGCCAACATCTCCACCCTTCCACTTGCAGCATCTCCTCGGCCCATCTCCCTCCACAGTCTCCTTCACCCCTGTATATCCAGTCATCAACGTCTGACGTCTCATCCTCCAACATTAATCCTCTACCTCCAACAATATCTCCACCTCTAAGTCCCATCTAACACCCCACCAATCACTCCTCGCACCTTTTTTGCTCCTCAACCTCCATCCTGCTAACCTCTCTCTCCTTCACACCTCCTTCACTCTCTCAGTCCATCTCACCCCCTCCCCTTCTCCCTCTCACTCCCTCCTCCAACCTCCTGCCCGGCCATGCAACCCCACCCAAGAACCCCGAGCTGTGTAAATCGCCTAGGTTTACGACGCAGTGTAAATTTGAAAATAATGAGGGAAAATGGGCAACAAATGTCATTCTTTAGGTTATCAGATGATGGACTGAATCGCAACCCGTCAGCGTTACAGGGGGTTAAAGCGTTTCTCTATTTACATAATTATGCAAAATGATATGCAAATTTTTATCGTGGTTTTAGTGATGGAGAGACATGTTTCATGACGACGAGGATGGTATGTTTTGAGGGGCCAAGAAGAGAGAGGGAAAAAAAAAGTAAAAAAGATCGAGGTATGATTATTTGACGTGTTTTAGAGTCTATTTTTTTTTTTTACTTCTCGATATTGAGTGAGGCGAAAGATACAATTGTACGGAGAGAATATGGTACACATACCCTCCTCTCTCTCTCTCTCTCTCTCTCTCTCTCTCTCTCTCTCCTCTGGTTGTTTGGTTTTCATGGGTTGAACATACACAGAGTGTAAATAGAGCGTATCAGCTCGTATCATCTTGTAAACAGGCTCCACGTTCTGTGTAAATTATGATTGATGGTTCTCTCTCTCTCTCTCTCTCTCTCTCTCTCTCTCTCTCTCTCTCTCTCTCTCTCTCTGATAATGAAAAACGAACGGCACTAAAAAAAGATAATATTCTGACTAAAAACAGGGAAGAGAGGGAGAGGGAGGTGAGATGGAAAATATTTTCAATTCGGCAAATTCATTTCAAGTATTTCATCAAGTGTGTGTGTGTGTGTGTGTGTGTGTGTGTGTGTGTGTGTGTGTGTGTGTGTGTGTGTGTGTGTACATATGTATTGCTAAAGCAAACAGTAGCATATCATTCATCTCACAGCTATGTGAATTATTCTACCATTATCTATTTACCTATACTATCATTTGTTTTGTGTGAATTCACTATTGTAGATAAATATAGAAGAAAACAGGCGTAAAAAGACATATCCTTATCATTTACATTTACCCTCCAATCATCCGGTCTACTTCCACAAACCACAATCATTCTCACCGCCCCTTTTCCCCAACCCCCTTCTTGCCGTCTGCCACGCCGAACCCTCGTCCATAACCCCACCTTATCATGCGATTATAATCCATGACGTTACATATCGTAACGAACCCTCCCGCTCGATGAGACACTCGTAACCCCTTTTCTCCTGTACTTCTGCATGACTTCAACACCTTTATCGCTTCCCTTTTTCTCTCCCTTGTGTCTTCTTTTTCCTCCTCTTCTCTTCCTCCACTACCACTCTCCTTTTCTCCCTCCTCCTCTTCTACCACCCTCCTTTCCTCCCTCCTCCTCTTCTACCACCCTCCTTTTTTCCCTTGTCCTTTTCTTCCTTCTCCTTCTTCTTTTTCTTCTTCCCCCTTTCTCATCCTTTTCCCCTAGCCTCCGCCGGGTGATATACAGCGACAGGTTTAGCTGTGGTGTTGCTAATCCTAGAACTAGTGACGTAGGCGAGTCAAAAGCGTCCCAGGACAAGGACTTCAGACGCCCGCCTTCAGGCCAATTTAGCCATGCGTAGAGATGGAGGCCGAGGAGGAGGAGGAGGAGGGGGGGATTGGCTTGCTGGTCGAAGGCACCGTCGTCGCTCTGAAGGTGGTTTACCCTCTTTAGTTGCTGTTGATGGTGGGAGGAAGGGGAGGGGGGACACGTCTGTTTAGTGGTGATAGGAAAGAGGGAATGGGAGTCGTCGTGAGGTGGTGGCGGCCGTCGTCGCCTTTCGCTGAAAAAAAAAAAAAGGTTGCATAACACAACTGTTGTTGTCCGGGATCCGCCGGTGCAGCTTGTGGTTCCCTGGGTAGGGTATGGGTCTGTGTTTTTGTTTTTTTTTCCCCGTGGAGGGAGAGAGAGAGAGAGAGAGAGAGAGAGAGAGAGAGAGAGAGAGAGAGAGAGAGAGAGAGAGAGAGAGAGAGATGACACTGTAGTCTGGAGAGGTGGACCAGGACCGTGTCTTTGGCGGTGGTATGGAAGAAAGTACGACATATGGTATAATCAGACGCATAGTGTTGCTGTAGATAGATACATTCGTAGCTACGAGGCTACTATGAGGCTGAGCTTACGGAGGAAATGGTAGAAATTGTAGAGGTGATGATCGGTGTGGCAAGAGCGGCAATGGTGCTAGTTGTACGGAAGTACCATTAGTCTTAGCAAAGATGGTGGATATCATGCACACTTTGGTGGGTTATTAAGTGTTAAAGGATAGAAATCTACGGTGTGGTGTCGTGTGGTGGATACGGCGTTGGAAAGTGTCATAGTGATGATAGGGGGTTAACGTTAAGAGAGGGGGAGCGATGGAGATTGTGGTATCGGTTGTAGGGATAGTAGATGAGGTGGTAAGAGATTGGCCTTACCCGATGGCTGGTTGCTGGGAGTAAGTGATGGTAACTGTTGTCATGGTTCGAGAGTAATGGATGAAATGCTAGAAATCGTCTTCGCGATGGTAGGGTATCGATGGGAAGTGATGGAAATTCTCCCCGGTGATGGTAGGGACTTAGATGAGATATTGCTGATTATGTTAACCGTGATAGAATAAGCCTCGATGATTGTAGAGGGGGATGGGTGTGGTGTGTCAGGTGATCACACGTAACGGAGGCGGAGTGGTGATTGAGTTACTACTGATGATTCAACTTGTAATATAAGAGGCCTGCTGTCACCCTCTCCACTAATGATAGTCAGTGCGTCTGGTGATGGTAGTGGGAGGGCTAATAGTGGAATTTACGGTAGGAAGAGAGTCTATGTGTCATCCCGACGCCTGGAGGCCGTTGAGGTAGGGTTAGTAGCAGGTGCACAGAGGACACTGATGTCTCTCAGGGTGATAACAGGGACAGGAAGGAAGCAGCTGTTGTGAAACGGTGCGACAGGAACCAGGTCTTTTGTCTGCCTGCTTGTGTGTGTGTGTGTGTGTGTGTGTGTGTGTGTGTGTGTTATCGTCTATATCTACTGTACCTGGAGGGAGTTCTACACTTACAGGATCCCAACTCTTCTGTGATTATCATTTGTGATTACTATTCATATGCCACGAGAAGAAAGAGTCTATTTTTTTTTTTTTAACACTCGTGTTACCCCGTCTCTTAACCTTATCTGTATGCACCACATCTTTACTCCAATGTGTACATACACCTCCCCAGCACACACACACACACACACACACACACACACACACACACACACACACACGCACCAGCCGAAGCCAGGTGCGTATATGTGTGTGTCTACACCAGCCGGGGGCGATACAATCAAAATGGGAAATGCAAGATGGTTGTCTCACTCTTAATGAAGACAAATGGCGTGATAATAATCGTAATAACGGCTTTGACACCGGGAGTCCCACAGGGGATCTGTACCTGGGGGTTTCTGATGTGTGGTGTTGGGTGCTTACCACACCAGGTGACTCGTCTCCCCGTAATTAGTGTCAATTAGAATGAGCACTATTGTTCCTCCCCGTTTTGTATCATATCTGCGACGCTCAGAATTAGATGTAATCAGATTTGGAGGGAATCATAACGAGTTCCTCTTGGCCCTTATGACTCTCTCTCTCTCCCCTTCCTCTCCTTTTCCTCCTATTGCCAACAGCGTTTCCAAGAATGTTAGGAGCATTCGCCATTCGACTCCCTTATATAACTATACCGTTAGTGTATCTAAGCACACGCTAAGACATTCCCACGGAGTCTGAGAGAACTATAAGGCAGAGTAATGTCTTTGGGTCGTAATAAAAGATAGACAGATAGTAAAGCCTGGTAAAGATTGCTTTAATGCCCCCTCGCACTCCCATCCCACAACGCGTGTGGTAAGTGGGTGACGAAGAAGGAGGTATTGAGAAGTTGCATGGAAGGTTCTCCATGACGGGAATGCTGGCGTAGCGTCGTCCAACTTTGGTCGTATGACCAATGGCCGTCTGAGAGGCTGCTGACGAGAGCAACGTAGACTTGTAATGAATATATTTTCAGACTGATAATTGTCATCATTATTCGGAGGAAAAATCAGTTACGGAAATGTCTTTGTGGAGTCTTGTGTGTACTCGCATTATACACACAGACAGACTCAAATAGACAGACAGACAGATACACACACCAATTCCAGCACGCCAGTTGTACGTCCCTGGGATCATATAATTGCATAAACGAAATTCTGCATCTCAAGTCATAATCCCTCTGTGTCATAAGTCTCGCTACACCCCACCTGATAAAACTCGAAGCCTGGTCTCGAACCCGGGACCCATCGGTCACACTGGGAGACACCTAGCATGCTGTAAGCCCGCTCAGGTATCTTACCGAGTCTCAGGTATCGAGTACCAAGCTGGGCATCATAGCTGGGTGATGTAGTACCTCCGGCTGTCTCTTGTTATCGGCCCGCCGAGGCTTTGGGTCGGCCGGCGGGTGAAGTGGACACAGGTGGTCATTTGGATGAAGAAGAAGGTGGGGGGAGAGAGAGAGAGAGAGAGAGAGAGAGAGAGAGAGAGAGAGAGAGAGAGGGGGGGGGGGTAAACAGTGTGTGCCTACTAATGAGTAATTACCATATAATATTTTGTTATAAGGCGGGGTTGGCACATAGCCCTCACTGCATAAGAAAGAAAAAGAGCGAAAGAGAGATATAAGGAGGTACATAGAGCGAGCGCTACTGGTGTGAATAAGAAAGAGGGATGGCAGACAGGAAGAACAGGGCGAAAGAAAGGTATATAGAGCGGAGGATGATGAACAGAGGGCGATGAAGATACGAGGATAGACCAGGAAGATGAGAAGGGGGGGGAGAGATAGAATGGAGGAGGTGAATTAGGGCGGGAGGAAAGGGATATAAACTAGAGTGATGATTATATAGAACGGTTGATTGGAATGAAGGTAGAGAAGGCACAGGGAAATAAGAGAAGGGGAGAGAGAGAGAGAGAGAGAGAGAGAGAGAGAGAGAGAGAGAGAGAGAGAGAGAGAGGACGAAGGGTGATGGAATGGGAAGGGAAAGCTGAACTGGAGATATGAGAGCGCGGTAAAGGTTGTTAGTATTTGTTGTGATAACGGTAGTTGTACTATTACTACTGCTACTACTACTAGAAGTAGCAGATGTAGCAATTTACGTCGACGCTTGAGCAAGTGAGGTGAAAATAATAGCAATTCTGTCGTTCGTGTTAGTACCGTCACTGGAAGATACATCCGCTACAGCTGTAGTTATTGTAGTCAACTGAGAGGAAGAGGAAGAAAAAGCAACTGACGTCGCTACTGTAGCCACTTAGACGTTGTTCATCCCACAGGAATGGTTGATAGATGTGGCGAGATACATTACAGCGTCAGTACCTATCATAGGAGGATTCAACTCTCCTGATTATTGCTTGTTTGTATTATTCATTTAAGGAGAGTTATCACGTCTAAAGTATATAGTCTCCCTGGTGAAAGGGGATTTAAAGTATACTGCACACTAGCTGACACTGTAAACTCGTTGGATTTCAGTCTCAACGAAGAAACCACCACTGTTTTACAAGAATACCTTCGTGTATAACATCTGCTAAGGGCTAGAGAGGTGGACCTCCCAGCCAACGGGCGGTGAAAAGATGCAAGATTAGTCACCTCTTTTTTCCAATTAAGCTCTGCAACACTTGAGCTTAAATGAACGTAATAATCGGTTCAAACAGCTCTTAGATGAAGGAAGCAGTTCTCTGGAGGCATCTTAAATGAATGTACTACCAGTCTGTCGGACCCTCCTGACGGAGTCGAGTGTCCTGTTCTTTGGCGCACCCTCTTGAAACTGGGTTCAGCAGCCTAGTGGTCCCCTCTCAGTCGAGGAGAGTTTGCGGACCTTATTCAGCTGAATATTAGAAACGTTTGGCGGCAACTTTGCAGAACCCTTTCAGATAAGAGGAACACGTAAGTGAAGGTCCTGAACTCAAGCCTCTGGGTTGAAGCCTCTGAACCGAAAGCAACAAGCAGGTGTCTCCTCTTTGCTGAAGGTAACGACTAGCCGACCGAACCCCCTCCCCCCCCCTCCTTAACTGAGCGTAGCAACCAGTTGATCCTCTTTCTCTTTACTGAACGCGGCAGGCAATCGATCCCTCTTTACTGAGGCCAGAGGCGTCCTGCTCTCATCTCCTCTCTTTTCCCGCGGCTTGGGTAGGAGGGTTTGGGAGGGATGGGGAGAGGAGGAGGAGGAGGCTGGTGGCCAAAGGGAGGGAAGGGGGAAGAGGGGGACTTGGGGGGAGGATCTGTGGGCCGTGAGTTGTTAGGGGGGGAAAGGGAGGAGGTAGGATTTCAGAGACTGTTGCAGGGAGATGGTGGCGAGAGATGTAGGAAGGAGGTTTACAGAGAGGGGTTGTCAGGAGATGGTTGTGCAAAGAGAGAGAGAGACGGTACAGGAGTGGGTTGCTACGAGACAATCCTGCACAGAGATAGTGGAATGGTACAGAGAGAGAGAGAGAGAGAGAGAGAGAGAGAGAGAGAGAGAGAGAGAGAGAGAGAGCGAGCTGGGAAGGTGCCTGCAGACGGTGCAGAGAAACGCCTCAGAAGACCAGCGTTGGAAAACGGTACATAGGCTTTCAGGAAAAGTGGAGAAACGATACAAAAGGTTGTAGGAGAAGGTATGTAGTTGCAGGACACACAAATATAAGGGTGAAAAGGAATTAGAGGGAAAAGGGTGGGAAAAACTGCCTGTGGAAAGCGTATACAAAGAACTGAGAAGAGTAGAGGGAAAAGAAGTAGAAGAGGATAGGTGATGGAAAGGTGCACTGAGATGGGTAACAAGAGAAGTGAAGAGAGGCATGGAGAGGCTAACCCTGTTACAGAAAAGGTAGAGAGAGTCAAGTTGTGTCCACGTAGTGTGTGGGTAAGGACTGTAGAAGAACTCCTGAATGGGGATGGGGTTAAAGGCGTTACAAGGGTTTGTGTGTGCTATAGTGGCTTGTCGCTGGTCTGGGGAGGCTACAGAGGACCAGAATAATGTTTGATAGATTTCACTAGTGGCTTCATATTCTTTAAGGTGTGTTGCAAAGCCTATCATTGTTTAAGTAGACATTGAAAAGTCTTTTAAGGTGAATCGAGAAGGGTTTTAGTGTGTTTGGGTTGGCTACAGTGGCTATGCGTGTGTTCAAGGTTTCAGTTAAGATTTAGATTTGTTTAGGTGGGTTCCAAGAGGCTTCATCTTTACGCAAGTAGATTACATAGGCTTTACGTTTAGTTAAGTGGGTTGCAAAGGTTTTACGTTTACTTAGGTATCCCAGGCTGGTATATTTCCCATACGTGTACCGGGTTTAAGTTTACTGAGGTTAGGTGCAGAGTCTAGGCGCATTTTGGATGGGTTCCAGAGACCATATGTGCGTCTGGATGAGTTGGCGTGGATTTCCCTTTGTTTAGCGAGTAGGTTCCAGAGACCTGACGAGGTTTTAAGTGAGTTTCCAAGGCTCAACGCTGTTTACAGGCGCTTGGCATATGTCGGTAAGAATCATAGACAATGGGTGTGTGTATGAGTTGACTTAGTGAGTGCTTGGGTAAACTCCAGTTTCAAAGGCTTGGAACATATTTGGTCAGGTTAAGGATGCTTTGTGCGTGTGTGTGTGTGTATGTACGTGTGTGTGTCTTTCTGTCTCTGTGCGTGTGTCTGTCTCTGTGTGTGTGTCTGTGTCTATGTATATGTGTGTGTTTTAGGGTTAAAACTGTTTGACGTTTACTTCGTCTGGTAGCAGATATTTTGCTTGTGTTTTGCTTGGGGTGTTTCAAGGACTTTCTTCGTGCATCGTTGTCTGACTTGGGGTTGAAGAGTACCTTTCTTTAGTTTTTTTTCTGGATTGGCTGGGAGCAATGGACTTGAAGAAGAGATGTTTCATGTGATATTGTGAGGTGTTTAAGACTGGAAAGCAAAGCTTGAAATATACATATATATATATATATATATATATATATATATATATATATATATATATATATATATATATATATATATATGCAGGATATCTAGCCCAAAAGTTGTCACTCGTGGCTGGGAAGTAGTTTGGGTTGTGGGTTCGTACCGCTTGGCTGGGACTGGACTGGATCTGTTGTTGGCTGTGAGCCTGGAGAGCCAGCAGCAGCAGCAGCAGCAGCCCAGGGAGACGCCGAATCTGGCATCTAACAAATGAGTGGGTCAGAGTGTGGGCCGCTACCAATCCCTCACCTTCAAGACCTGATAAAAAGACCTGTATGCAAATTATTTTTTGGTCTCAGGAATAATTATAGTGTAATATCACTGACAAGAATAATATATTTGGGACGTGTATATATATATATATATATATATATATATATATATATATATATATATATATATATATATACTATTTATCAGTTTTTGGTAGTATTTCAATTAGTCGAAGTATCTGTTGTGTTATTGAAGAATATCCTTTCTCTGAATAACATCCCAAATATAGGGACAAACATATACGAATGCAAATTATAAAACGAAGTGTTTGATACTCTTGTCTTCTCACACAGGATTACTGCAAAAGTTGTATTTCATGTATATTTCGTGTGATAGATATAAGACCCATTTCTGTTTTTTTTTTTTTTTACGAAGTTATATATACAGATATTTACGACTGCTTGGAACAGATATGCTTTCTTCTGGCGAAGTAACATGATCTCTGAAGCATGAGATAGACAAGATTTGATGAAGCAAGAACAATTCAGTGTTTGCTTTTGGAAAAGCTAAATCAATCAGAGGATGTTTAACTCTTCATAAATTGAGATGAGTTCACTGGAACAAGAACTTGAGAATGCTTAGGTGCGTACAAGTTAGTGGTTCTCGTGAGTGTCAGAAGGGTCTTCCTTGAAATTATCTTGGGTCACCACTGGCGTACCACAGGGCCCACTCTTGCGTCCGTTGTTCTTCTTGATCTTCTTGCTTACCTCGGAGTTGGAAGATGTTTACTAAAGAAAGAGGCAAAGGGATATTGATTCATGGGAAAGTTTGTGAATCTTTATCTATAAAGAGAAGCAAGTTATGCTTGCTCACGCAACTAGTAGGAAATGTTGACTGTAAAAAGACCTATAGACATATTGCTTATGTAGAAATGGGAAGTGTTTATTGAAATAAGAAAATAACAGATGATTACTCGCTCAAGACTAAATGGATGTTTACGACAACAAGATCTTCGGAGCATCTTTTAATGTGAAAGCCATGTAAATTGTCTACTTGAAGCTGTAGCTCAGGCACGATAAATCTCACAATGTTTACTAAAACAATAGATGGGATCTCATCAGTATCGGAAGCTTAGGGGCACTTACTCAAATAAGACATAGACGACATTTATTGAAGCAAGAATTAAGGAATGCTCAACGAAAACAAAATAAGAGGAGAGGGGGATGTTTGCTAAAGCAGGAGCATAGGGCTGCTAGCTGAAACGAGAAAGAGCGAAGAAATGTTTACACAGACAAGCTTAGCAGGAAATTTATGGAAGCAGGAGACTGGAGTTGTATGCATGAAGAAAGACGTAAGCGATGTTTGTTTAAGGAAAGTCTAGTAATTAAGGGCATAGAATTCCCAGATTGTGAAGCAAACGAGTGCATTATATTTCCTTTTTTTTCCCCGTCCTCTGAATGCGATCATTCACCTATTTTTTCAGTCTGTCACTGAAGAAGCTAACCATAGCACGAGAATTAAAACTATGCCCAAACTGGTTTCTAACTTACAAAACAGTGTTGCACTGTTAGTTTAGATCTTGAAGAAAAAGAAAACTGTCAAATGTAATTCGCAAAGCTCACACAGTCGTAAATAAATGTATTTTACATATACTCCTTTTATTCATACAGTTATTTTGCGAGATGGACTAGTGGAAATAGCGTAAATTCCATTCCACTAGGTTCCCAGGGATTCACCTAACGACCAGGGTTATCTAAGATTAAGGTGAGATCAGGTCTTGGTGGCATCATCAGCATATAATTAAGGGACACATGCTGTGATTTTTTTTTTCTTTCCACATCAAACAATTCAAACCTGATGGAATGGCTTGGCTTCCTCGGTGACATCACCATTCTAAACATCTTCAGCTGAACATCATATTGTTGTCTGTTTGTCTATGTATCTCTCTATCTACCTATCTACATACCTACCTACCTGTCTACATATCTGTCTGTTTATCTATCTGTCTATCTATCTATCTATCTATCTATCTATATACCTGTCTGTCTATCATCATCAACTTCATTTTCAATTTTCATGCCGTGGACCAGGTACATAAAGTACCCTGAAGCCTTTGAAATACCTTGATCCTGAAAGTCATTATCATGACTAAGTATTAATGACCGTCTATTTTGAAGAATCATCTGACTGGCTTTTGGCTGATGCACTTTCCTCATAAGGTGTCTGAGGAGGGATTACTTTGTGTGTGTGTGTGTGTGTGTGTGTGTGTGTGTGAGTTCGGTGAACGCCTAAGAAACATGCATAATCATGAAGGTTCGAATAAATACGTGCTTGTAAAAGAAAGTCCTCTCTCTCTCTCTCTCTCTTACACACACACACACACACACACACACACACACACACACACGCACACATGCATGCAAAAATATATAAGCACACAGCCTCCTACAAACACAACCAAACAAATAAGAAATAAACACATACACGTAGACACAAACACATTAGGGTATGCAAATAGATTTGCGAAACGTGATAAATTTGGCAAAGTTTACATTACAAATGACAAGACAGGGGAGAAGCTTAAAATGATTAAGAGATTATCCAGAAAGCAAAAAAAAAAAATATGTATATGATTAGGACAATGGGGCAAATCAGAGAGAGAGAGAGAGAGAGAGAAGAGACTTGTAGTCCTACTAGATCATGAGGTTTGAACAGTGAAATAATAAATCTAAAAATACATGCGACTGCGAATGATATAGTGGTCAATGGAAGAACCTTTAGAATCTAGGGAATTAAAAAAGGAGAAATCGGACGGATACCATGAGTTTCTGACTAATAAGAGGGCAGTTTCTCATATTGTTATTCCCAGAGGATACATAGAAAAGGGGAATGGAAGAGGGGACAGAGATAGGGGGACATGGAACTGGCTCTCAAAATAATTCGAAAAGAAATACTGATCAATTCAAACGGTATATGACGAGCTGGATTGCGATTTGACCAGATCTGAATGCTCTCGACATTGTATAATCCTCCAGACAGACACAATGAACCTGAAGAAATAGAAAGATGGAATTAGGATAGTGGAAGGGACGGTAGGGCTTGGCCTGCAATATGGTGTAAATATCCTCGTAAAGGACGATTTTTAACTAGAAAGAAATCGACTTCGATGTATTGGAACCCACTTGTAGGTGACCGAATTTGGAGGTACAATATCTTTTAGAATAACTTCAGAAAATCTTCCCTTGGCAACATATTAGGTAGGACACGACAGCCAGAGACAGGCATGCCATTAGTAATATAACCTTTTCACTAACAAGGAACTATACTGTAGCGTTGTTCGTGTATGGGGAGTTGAATGATGAACATTATCTATGACTTCATTGCCCAAAAGACGCAATAGTGAGATACTCAGGTATAAAAGATTTATCTGGTTTCAGAGAAAATTAACAGGGGTAAAAGAGAGAAGAAACTATGCTGAACTGAACCAAAACCTCTATGGAAAAGTGGACTGGTATATATGATTCTATAATCTGAACGTAGACTAGTGTTACAGGACGATCGACGAGGTAAAGGAGTCAATAAATCATTACCTCAAGAAGAATGAGAAAGGAATATTGATGACTAATCGCAAGCAGTGAGTTGCTTTTTCCTACTAGGCAGAGGTAACTATCAGCGTCCCACAGGGCTTGATTCTGAGGCCACTGTTATCCGCGATCTATGCAAATGACTTCCCAGAGGGGGTCAAATCGATTTATTCTTCGGCGGATGCTGTCCAAGCTTATGAGAGAAGAAAATTGTTTATGTTATCTCCGATGACCTGCAAGAAGGACACTGACTTTGGTCAAATGCTTGGGCAATGAAACCCAACTTGTAACAAATCTATAGAAATGAAGATAGAAAATAATGAAACCAGATTAGACTATGACTTGCTAATACTGTTTAGGAAACAGAAGATAAACATCTACTAGGGATAGCCAATGGGATAGACATCTACTAGGGATAGCCATTGGAATAAACATCTACTAGGGATAGCCATAGGGATAGACATAAGATTTAAACTGTTACCGAAGAGGAATATCAGAAATGTTGTGAGAAAGGCATAACATCTCTTGACCATTTTCAGTATCAGGTTCAATCACCTGAACAAGTTGTTCAAAAAGTTCAATAAGTTGTTCAAAAATCATTAAGGAAATCAAAAATGTAAGGAAAATAGTCGGACTGGTGCTGTAAATGGACTGCAATATCCCGTAGACTCATATTCATAACTAAATACTAAAGATTTGGAAAAAATAAATGCAATAAATTGACGATTTTTTAATTAGACGAGTGAGTTTTTTTACTTCATAAATTAATATTTGGAGAGTTAGAAGTATAAAATTATACAGACCTGTTGCCATTAAGAAATTCTAATATAAATCCATTTATATATGTATTCTTTATCTATTCTTATCATCCTTTTAATCTAAATATCTTACACTAATTCAGCCATGTAATAGCATCTTCCCATATAAAAATGTACAATATTTTCAGATCGTTATTCTGAATATTATGATAATAAATGATAAGAATAAATGTCAAATAAGCTGAAAAAGATAATCATTATTCCATTTATAATAATGATAATAATGATAACTATGAGACTCATAATGATAGCGATTTCTCACAAGTTAATGACGATAACTGAATAGCTGATAATATATATATATATATATATATATATATATATATATATATATATATATATATATATATATATATATATATATACATAATATAACAAGAGCATATATATTTATTGCTTATATTTGTCATCTTTACCGTTAAAACTATTATTATCATGATTACGATTTTTATCAAAAACATTTGTATAATAATTTTCACTGACATAATTGCTATGGCTCTATGGATTATCTTGAGTTAGCCTTCCTATTGTCTTTAATTTATTAATGGTGCTGGATTAAGACCCTTATCATGAAATGACATCTCTATTCTACTACTCTAGAATTATTCTCATCTTTCTATGGCAATTACCATCATATGCATAATATTGGTAGTATGATTGAAAAATAACAATAGATTATCCTTGATTCTGTCATGCTAATGTTTTTATGTTATTTTTCAAATATCATTATTTGGCATGCAGTTTGAATGATGCGAACCTCTCTCGTATATTCTATGTCGCTGTGAATTTATTCTGTCTTATATATATCTGATCGTTATGGTTACGTCCAGTCAGTAGTCTATTTCGATAAATATTCTTATAATTACTTTGCGAAACCATTTTATCTATCCCTTTAGTAGATTTCAAATGTTTAAATTTTCATTGTTGATAATATGAACGGATTGAATCAAATGTCAAGTATATTCACATATAACTTATAAATGATAATCTTAGGTCTAATTACCATAACTAAAGGAAACAAGAGAACTATTCCTCTGTCATTTTCTTGACTGTCCTCAAAATGGTATCGGCTTTGCCCAAGCTTTCCTAATCGAAGAGCCTGCTTTATTTACTTCAGTGTAATCCAACTTGAACATAATTTCAGATAAATTGTTTTTGTTTATCATTGCCATCCCTATTACTTACACATAACAGTATTACATAAATGTCTGTAGCAACTGTAATTATAGTATAAATACCTATCAATCTTGGCTATTGGGCTATTTACCACAGAATGTCTGCTTCTTGGGCGATGCCAAACTGACGAAAACTTAATACATTTTCATACACACTGCACTCCGTGATAATACTTACAACTCCTGCTGAAAAGCGTTCCAAAATAAACCCTCGTCCTAACTCACGCTTGAAACAATGGACAGGAAAGCGTGTTATAGCATTGTTGTCCAGTTTAATGTAACAATAGAGTTTAGCCTTATGACCACATAAATCAAAGCACCACTCTTGCCAAACACTACCCTCATAAATTATAATTAAGAATGGCCAGAGGAGGAGTGATATATACGACAGAAAGTGGACGTGACAGGTAACTCCTAATGACACCGAATTCCTCTATAATCTAAATATAAAAAGAAAAAAAAAGGATAAGAGAGAATTCATATCACTTGGCCGACCACAACCCCCATAAACCCCGACCGGGCCGAACCGCACCGACTCAGCCTATGGCAGCGTTGATTGGTCGATGTGATTTAAAGGGGAGGGGCTTAAGGACACAGGCAGGAAGTCTAGATGGCTGCTAACCAATCACGATTGTTTATTTAACGTCTGGAGGGAGTCCAAACTGCCATCTTTTCTGACCTCTTTATTGTAGAAAATGGTAGTTGTCCACGGAACGATAGGCCTAGCTAACCTCTAATAATTATCTCTCGTGATAGCGACGACTCTTGTTTACGAGGGTCGTGCTCCGCAGGCAAGCTAATTGCCTTACTGAGGAGTGCTTGATGGACCATCTCTGTACTTATGATGATTACCACATACTTGGATCTACTTTAATTAACTGTATTCAAAATGTTACAATAGGATTCCATGATTGTTCATTATATTTTCTTCTACATGTTAAGGTTAATGGCTTTAGATTTCATATCATGTTTTAGGAAGCTTCTAAGTGCATGAAGTATGTTTGAGATTACAGTTAGCATAGAAATACAATATTGATCATCAGTTTCTCAATGGTACTAAGAGAGTAGGCTCTCGTAGGCATACTTAATGTTACACAGATAAGCAGATGTGAATTCATTTGCTAGAAATGCCGTCTTTATTTCATATATATATATATATATATATATATATATATATATATATATATATATATATATATATATATATATACATATATATATAATACGCTTAACACACATACATACATCACTGTTTACTTTGACCATATATATATCCGATGTGCATATATTGTTAGATTTCTGGATATCAGTTTCAAACCTTTTTTCAGAGCAGGACCCATACCATGCACTTTAACTATAGTCCTTGAAAATAAGAATAATGCATCAGGATTGGGGAATTTCTTATATAGATGGTTGTATAAGTATAGTAATATAGGTTGATATGACTATCTTCATATTCAGACATTGGTGGTGTAAATCAGTATCTATAAAAGTAATTTATATGATTTTTATGTATTCTTTAAAGGTGTGATTTGTATATTTTTCGTATGGTCAATGATATCTTATAAGTACTAACACATGTAATGTATTCACGATAAGTAATATGTATATTCACATTTTTCATTGATTTCAGGTTTAGAGGACAAGGTGTGAGTGAAGATATTTTGTCAGCAGCTTCAATGTTTTCTTGTTAACTTTTCATGCCAACAGGATCTCTTCTTCCTCCACCTTCCCGTAGTTTACGACAGGTGTCCACCAGCCCGCTGCTGCTGCTGCTGCTGCTGGTAGGCGAGAGAAGGCCTATCAAGAGCCAGGGGGATGGGAGGCATTTTTCTCTCTCCCTTTCTGCTCCCCCTTCGTTTAATTGTCTAGTGCTTGTTTCCAGTGAAGGACTCTCATTCTTTTTTTTTTCTCCTAGGATTCATTCAGCTGGTGTAGGAGATACATCATTTTATGTTTCGTATGTCTGAATGATGATGATTCGTGAATCACACCAACACATCAAAAGCGTCATATGTTAACGTTGATGTAAAGAGTCTTGTATGGAATCCATGTGTTTTACGTTCTCTCTACACCACTTTAGTACTTGATCTATTGCCCTCAATTTCTACCAGATCTATCCCTCCCTCCCTATCCACTCTACCTTACCCTCAATGTAACTCTTAGTACTACTATCCCTCCACATCCCCAGACTCTTTCCCCCCCCTCATCCCTTATTTCCTCCCGTTCTTAATTTCTTATTTCTTTTTTCTCTTTAAATGCTACCCCTAAAACCATAGTTCTCTCCCTCGGATTCTTTCTTCAAAAACCATCTTTCTTCCCGTCAAAGTCCCTGCGATCATACTTCACTATTCACACTCAATATCTCGCTCCCTCGACCCTCTCAGCCTTCAACCCCTGCGGCTATACCCCACCAGACCGGCCTATTGTGAGGGAGAACTCCTCTAAATTTTTTCTCGCTCTTCACAGCACCTGATAAACCTTTTAGCCTCGGGGATTATACAGGTGATTTAGGATGAAATACTGAAGCCCTGTGAACACCTTGCCTAGTTCGCAGTGGAGTGAAAGTACGCGCCTTGTACATATAATTCACAAGTAGTCGAAACTAAGGGAAAATAAAAAGGGCCGGGAAGACGATAAGAGAAAATGGGAAGAGCTAGAGGAAAGGGAAAGGAGTCACTAAAAGTTTTAGGGTAATAAGACGAGAAAAGGTCGAGATCTGAGGTGTAGAACGTCTAACATGCGTTTTACGGTCCAAATGGCTGCCTTTAGCACTCACTCAATCACAAGGGTGGAGCTTTTAATTGAGTTAGAGCTTGAAGGTTAAACAAACAGGGACGAGGAGGAGGAGTGAGGAATAGGAGGAGAATGGTATTGTTGGGAGAGAGGTGAGGATGGCGAGGGGGAAAAAAAAAGGAAAGATTCTTTACTTATCATAGATCAAAGTCATGTAGGTTTTTCTTTGTTTTTTTCATCCCAGACAACAGCATCAGCATTTGTTTTTATTTTGTTCTTCGTGTAGGTTGAAGGGGTCTCGCCAGATCCCCAGAGACAATACACAAACGATGGCAATGATCATTTAAGCTTTGCTGTCGTTTCTCTTCAGTGCAATGCAGTCATTAAGTCTCCTCCCCCTTTCCCTTGACTTGGAGTGTCGCTGTTGAAGGAATTATTGCAAGAGACGCTTCTGGCGTCCAAGAACGTGGTGACCGCCAGATGTTCCATCCATCAACTTCTTATACAGTTGCTCCGTCAACCAGGAAGGCCTTGGAAGTTCTTGGCAAATGGGGAGGGCAGGGAAGGTGAGTGGGTGGATGGGGAGAGGGGAGAAGGGGGAAGAAAGAGGAGGAGGAGGAGGAGGAGGAGGAGGAAGAGGATGGATTGAGCCCAGCTAGATGGTGAGTGAATCAGGTTGTCTGTAGTGGCTGACCTCAAGTGGGTGGCTGAAGACCCACTGGGCGGTGAGTGGGGAGACGTCAAGATGTAGAACACAGACACGTGTTTTTCTCCACTTCATTCTAAAGAGCGAGATGAAGTCAGTGACTCCGAATGACAGACTAGTAGGGTTTGGTATCAGCTTACAGCCCTGAGTCATTTGAGAAACGTGACTTTAAGGCACAGCGAAACCTTCTCGAAAAGGACGGTACGATCCTTGAGCACGACAGTACGACCCTTGAGCACGACGTTACGACCCTTATGTATGATGGTCTGGCTAATAACCTTCCTCAGCACCTCAGCACGACGGCACAATCTTTGGGTATTATGGCTTGGCCTTTAACCTGACCTTTCCTCAAAGGGATTAGAACTAAATTGGAGAAAGGCTAGCATAAAAGCCAGAAGTGCAAATAGTGCTGAATGATACTATTAGGGTCAGTCCAGTGGAAATAGTAATGATAACATATCTAATCTCCACATATCAATTATTTGAGTTGTAAACAATGGTGTTCTATATAGAAATACAGGAATCCAGAAGTTAGATTACATTAAGTTTATGATTCATCTTTGGTTCCTCTAATGCCTATCAGTGGTGTAAAAGGGAATCTTACACGGACCTCATGAAGAAGATCGGTGACAAAAGAGCACACGACAGCGTCAGACAATGCAGCAAGGAAAAAAAAACCTGGGTCAGGCTAATAAGCTTCTTTCTGCAATTATGGAAAACCATGGGGGTGGAAACGCAACCACATTCAGCCCCCATTCTCTTGGGCAAACCCATCAGGAAGCAAATAGCGAAGTAAGTCAAAGATTCTGCTCGAGACGCGCAGTCAAGAAACACTAATACAGAAGAGTCGATGACTTGGAGATTAGGAATCTGATTAATTAAAGTTAGGGAGCGAAAAATGAAAGTTCGAATTTTCTTTGAAGTTAAGATCAGAGACTCCAGCGAGTGAACACAATTAAGTGTATTGTAGGTAAATGACCAAATGAAGTAAGTTTCAAATACCCGGCTAAATGAAGATAATTTTTGCTCATTGGAGAAAAGTTTAGAGAGTTTAATGAATATCAATAATTAGTAAAGTAAATTTAGGAGTGAAATATGTGAATCAAGTGAGGTAAAGATAAGAGACCTAGTTAAGTATTAAAAAGAGAAGATAAAGAAAAATTGAATATCAAAGTCATTGGAGAAGTTGAGAAGCCACATTCTGGTCCGAGTTAAGTATGAATAATCAACTCCAGTAAATCAAAGAGCGAGTTAAAGAACCGGATAAAGGTCAGGAGGAATAGACTTAAAGAACAGGGTAGAGTTTATAAATCCCTTCAGTCATCCAGCCAACCATTTGAAGCTGAGAAATTCGTAAAAACGCAGGACGGGTCTCCGCTGGAGCGAAGACGAGGCAATAGTTATATATACATATATGTTTATATAAATACATCTTTGAGATGGCTGGCGAACACACACACACACACACACACACACACACACACACACACACACACGAGGGGCTGCCAGGTGTGTGTCTGTGTCGTGAGGAAGAAGAGGGGATGGGTGGGGTGGAGTGGGGGTAGTGAGGGGGATGATGGGGGCCGAGGAGAGGGGCTTGCGAGAGGGAGGGGAAAGAGGGGAAGGGAGAGAGTCTGGCATGCTCGGATTGGGTGGGTGGAGTGACTAGTATGTGGGTGGCTCTCTTGGCCTTAGGTTCTACAACGGTGGGTGTGTGTGTAAGTGTATGTGTGTGTGAAAGTGTATGTGTGTGTGTGTGTGTGTGTGTGTTTGTGTGTGTGTTGAGAGGGTGGTAGTGCTCTCTCTCTCTGTCTCTGTCTCTCTCTCTTTGTCTCTCTCTCTCTCTCTCTCTCTCTCTCTCTCTCTCTCTCTCTCTCTCTCTCTCCCTCCTCTTCTCAGCACTTAGCGCCTGCCTACGTGCGGGCTGGGAGGGTCTATGCCTGTGAGACAGAGTGTACCTAATCCACGAAAAGATACTACTTTGTACGAAGAATCGAGACATTGAGTCGTGGATTCAATACCAAAGACACAGGATTAGAACCGGAAGCAAGAGAAAGGCTGAAATTGTAAGAAATGATGAGGAGTTAGATATAAAACAAAAAAGAAATAAAGACGCATGAGAGAGATGAGGAAGGGTCACGACGGGAAGAGAGACAATATGTGGAAGCAGAAGGAAAGAGGGTCATCAAAAACCTCATGATATATGCGTGTCCCCAACTGGACATACGTAGTACGTAGACAAGGGCCTTGGGAAAAGGACACAGGAAATAGATGTCGAAAGTTGTGAATATGTGAGGTGAACGTCCGCAATGGGAGGGCCGTGTGAAGAGTTCTGCATGTAAAGTGGATGGATGAAACCATAACGGTATAAAGTAACTCGGAAGCAGAAGAATTCAGGGAAGAAGTAAAGATAGAGAATAGGATAAACGTAGGGAGAGGGAGAGAAAGAGAGAGAGAGAAAGGGGAGGGAGAGAGAGGGAAAGAGAGAGAGAGAGAGAGAAAGAGAGAGAGATGCAGGCCTGGCAGTAGCTTAGAAGTGGTTGGCATCATGAAGACCATAACGGGTTAAAAGGAGAGTTGATCAGTGGATATGGAAACTCCTCTCTACAGTGGAGAGTCTGGTAGGCCTATGTCTGGAGTAGTGGGGATGAGAGTGAGTGAGGGGGATCGACTGGGGAAATAATGGATGAGGGGAAGGGGGAGGAGGAGGAGGGGAGGAGAAGTGTGGGGGATGAATGGGACGAGCGTGTAGCTATGGGAAGGCAAGTGTATGGTTACGCAGGGGGAGGGGAAGGAGAGAGGAGGGAAGGTGGAAACTTTGAGTAGACCAGATTGTTACAGGTGGGCTTTTGAAAATGGTTAAGTGCCGGAAACCATTGATGAGTAGAGAGGAGGAGGAGGGATGGGGGCACCAGTGTGGAGGCAGGTTCACACTCTTGTTGTGGAGAGGCGGTGTATGCACGATGTTGATAGTGGAGCTGTAGAGTGCAAATCAAGGGGATGAATTCATCCTTAGGCGGATTTGGCTAACGAGTAGATTTTAAGTTAATGGCAACTATCAAATCTACAAGCTCAACAGGCCTTGTTACTGGGATCATACACTACAGTCTACTATGTGGGGACAAGCTTGGTTGAGGAATAGGCCTACCATTAGGTTGAATCTAGTAACAAGACGAGAACTCAGTGTATCTCAGTGACTTAGTTCTAGGCTGGGCTTAGAGGAAACCCCAGTTTTATGATAGGTCCAATGACACAAGCGGAGCTCTCGAATATTATTGGCTTTGAGGATTTGATAGTGAAATATCCATAGCATCCTAGTAGGCCTCTTTCAAAGTAGGCCTGGTAGTAAGGCAGGTATGGTAGTGGGGTAGGCCTGGTAGTGGAGTATGTGTGGCAGTGGAGTATGCCTGGAGGTGGAGCAGGATCAGTATTGGAATAGGCCTGGGAGTAGAATGGGTCTATCAGTGGAGTGGGCCTCTAGCAAAGTAGGCTTGGTAGTTGAATAAGTCTGGTAGTGGAGTAGGCCTAGGAGTGGAGTGGGCCATTTGCAAGATAGGCCTGGTAGTGGAGTAGGTCTGATGGTGGAGTAGACCTGGTAGTGAAGTAGATCTGGTCGTGGAGAAGTCTGGCAGTGGAGTGTGCTTGAGAATGGAACAGTTCTGGTACTCAAGTTGCCCCTAGATGGAGTAGGCCTGGGAGTAGAGGAGTAGGCCTGGGAGAGGAGTAGGCCTGGGGCAAGAAGACAGTAAAACCACTTGTGGTTTCTGTGACAATGGGAGTCTTTAGTGTGGTTAGACGATGTCCATAGGCCTAGTACTGACAGTAACAGTAGTAGTAGTAATAGTAGTAGCAGTAGCTGTAGTAGGCCTTGCGTGGGAGTATGTGTGGGGCGGGGCTGGAGTCATGCGGGGAGTGGTAGCTAAGGGGAGGGCGTCATGCAGCAGGTGGAGAGGAAGGGAGGACCCGGGGGGCGCGGCCTGTTAACGTCACGCCCCCCGGGCTCGTAGGTCCCGCCCCCACTTGCGCCGCTCTTCTCTGCCTCCGTTGCGTGGCCGGGATACGTGGGCTCACCCCTCACCATTCGCCCAGTGTGCGTCAACCAGCCAGCCACCACCGAGAAACGCGCGTGTGTGTGTGTGCGTGCGAGAGAGAGAGTCGGGCCGGTCGTGACGTCACTGTTACGGAGCTAGTTCTTCCCGCGGACTCCCGTCTCAGTCACAGTCGTCGTGCGGCCGCGTGACGCAACCCATCCTCATTGGCTGCTTCTGCCTTTCCGGGCCGTCCTTCATATGTTTACACATACCGACTGCTATGAGCAAATTTAATCCAGCACATGGCGTTGTAGCGCGGGTAAAATTTACAATTTGAAAAATCGCTTTTGGTGTGTTGGTGCTGATCTCGGTGTTGTTTTTTCCCTCACGGTTCTTCGTGGTGGTGGAGAGAGTGTGTGTGTGTCACTAGGTGTTTGATATCTATATATATATATAAAAAGGAAAGTGTTTTCTAACCTCTATAACCACAGCCATGAACTCATACTTCGAACAGGGTGGTTTTTATGGCGGAGGCTCGGGTGGGGACCAGGCATACCGATTCCCCTTGGGCCTGAGTGTTAGTCCCTACGGGCAGCCAGCCCCGCGGCAGGATGGCTACGATGCCTCAGCGGCCTCCTGCAAGCTGTACGGCGCCCCACAGGACCACATGACGCCAAACCCCTTCAAGGTGGACTGCGCCAAGGATCAGAACGGCTATGGCATCAGCAAAGACATGTCAGGGGGCTGGGGCCCTGCAGTGCGGCCAGCGTGCACGCCGGACCCCGTGGTGGCCCGCGGGTATCCGCCGGACCCGAGCACCTCCCCACGGGACCGATCATCGCACGTGGGAGCCTGGAACACGTGCGGCATGACGCCCGTCTCCCAGCCTCACCAACCACCCCAGCAGCAACCACAGCAGCAGACCAACAACCAGATGAATCAGCCACCCTCCAATACAACCTTCTACCCCTGGATGGCCATAGCAGGTAGGTGTGCCATGGGTTTTCCTCAGGTAGTCAGGGTGGTGCGGTGGCGAGGGGAGAGGTGCAGTGCCCTTTGGCTAAGGCACTGCCGATGCCGAGCGTAAGACGAGTGTGCCAGGCGCCCCAACTCCTCCTGACGGTGCCAGACACACAGCCTTACCTGCACTCAATCGCCCCGCCACTCACCACCACCACACCACACCACAGTCTTCTCCTCTACCTTCCCCCACTTCTTCCCCCTCTCCACTTCCCTAAAACCTCCACAAAGAGGGGAAAAAAAGAGGATAAAACACAGACAAATTCTGGCACTATAATATCATCCCATCAGAATCCCAACGGATGCCAGCAGCGACCAGACGCGCACACACCCCCTCCCCTCTCTCAACTATGTGCCTCTCATTTGCATAATTATCTAACGTGTCTATCTTCAGTAATACAATGAGATAATCAGGGTGAGGTTCTAGCAGGGGAGAGAGAGAGAGAGAGAGAGAGGAGGAAAAAAGTTAGTTTAACCAACATTTAGCTGTGGGGGTCTCACCAACCCCCTACTGCGTTCAATCTCCCGGTGAAGAGTAAGACCAAATTAGGTTTTGGGGAAAAGAGGAAAGCCAGTGTTAATTTAGTATCCTATTTTCAGGGGGGAGGGGGGGGAAGGAGGTGATTCGGGGGGGAGGGGGTGGGGGTGGTGTAAGAAATGAAAGAAAACAATTAGCATAGCGGATTACAAAAATAAATCTTACAACTCTTGGCTCCCCTCAAAAAAATAAACACGAAGTTGGAGCGGTTCAGGAAGAATTACCATTAATATCGCCCGCTGAAGAAGCGTTTTTATCTCCCTTAATGATCTGCAGTGATGAGGTGAAACAGTGAACGATGAGAAAATGAGGCGAAGTGAAGTGAAACTGTAACATGTTGAGGTGAAAGAAAGAATTTTCTGAAAGCTCTGAAGTGGAGTGTGTATTACGGTAATATATCATAAGTTTGTGGTGAAATAAGGTTATGTGTCGAGGAAAATGAAAGCGGGAGGGAGGCGAGACAAGTGGTTATAAAGGATGTATATTTGATCAGGATGAAGTAAGTGAGAATGTATATGAGATGTGATGGTACAGTAAAAAAGATAAGACTGAGGGAAGGACAAAAACATTCAATAAGAGTAAAGAGTATGAGAGAACATAGATGATAAATGGAAAAAAAGGCATGTAAGAAAATAGATTCTCAATGAAGATGAAACAATGTGAGTGAGGGAAATAAAAAGCACTTCAGTCACGTGTGAAAATGGATTATACAAATGAAAATAAAAGAATTAATCAGGTAGCTTCGAATGAGAGGTAATGGTTGATCAAGTCAGAATGCTATAACCAGTTCTTCGGCTTAGATATAGTCCCAACAAGACATGGAGGAATGTACGCGCCAACATCAGATACGATCCCAGTTGTAGTCTAGCATAAATCAGAGGGGAGACGATGAGGGGAAAACTCACACGAGAAATAAATAGGAAGAGGAAGAGAGAGAGAGAGAGAGAGAGTGTGTGTGTGTGTGTGTGTAAATAAAGAGATAAGGTCACGTCGGTGTGATGAAGACGAGACGACATTTAGCCCCTGAAGCAACGAACGAACGCTTTGGTCAGGATCTGAAATTACAGTGATTAGCCTAAGTGAGGGATCTTGGATCGGGCGCGTACAACATCTCTATTCCACAGACACATACACACACTAAGGAAGGAACCCAAGTGACGAATCTCCATCTCTCTCTCTCTCTATATATATATCTATCTATCTATCTATCCCTCTCCTCCTCCTCCTCCACCTCCTCTTCTTCTTTAGAGGTCCTTTTTCCCCCAACCTTCTCCTCTACCTCGGCGGGAGGAGAGGCGATCCATCTTGTGCTCCGTCGGTAGGCAGTTAGGGTGCAGAATAGACGGTGGCCGTACAGTCTTGGGACGTGCTTTTACGTGGCGAGATGGTATGGTTTTGGATAATTGCACACACATGTGGTACCTTCAGAAAAAAAAGGTTTCCTTCTTATATATATATATATATATATATATATATATATATATATATATATATATATATGTATATATATACATGTTTTTTTCTTCGTTCTGGCCGACATAGAGGCGGCCCACTTTTAGAAGCCACACGTATTTATACAAACACACACAAAAGAAAGGCATTGCACTACGATAAAGAGATAACCGTTATCACATAAAATGTCGTTCATTGTAACCTCATTCCTTCGGGCTATCGTGTGTCTCTGCGTCCAAAGATCTGTCACCTTTCTTTCCCACACAAGCCGTGCGTAGAGGTAAACTGTGTTTTCTTTATCTTCCTGCGGTCAGTAACGCTGACTTTAATAAGGAGGAAATGACGCTAGAGCCAAAAATATTGACGTTTCGCTGTGGCAGCTCACCGTGTCCCCAAAAGCTGTTACAATGCGATTTTCGGCCGAATCATCATCCATCACAGTGTATCACAGAAACGCACTTATCTTTATTTCCTCACGGGTCGTTTTCGTGATAGAAATTCCAAGCTTGGTCGTATTTTAAGTCTATTCTAATAGTTGTACTACATCGCTCAGAGCCTTAGAGATATTTGTTATGTTCGAAGCTGAAGGCTAGTCCGTAAGAAGCCTCCGAACACAACCTACAGCTGGGGGAGTGAAACAATGTTGAAGGACGAACTTTACCTATCGTGCTGGATTTTACAGCTACTCAAACATTTTCCCCCACAACACTACCCCGGATTTCATGAATTGAAACACTTCGGTAAAACCTACCAATCTGATAAAACTTTCCTGCTTAGATGCAAAAGTTTTTCCTTTTTTTTCTCTTTTTTCTTTTTATTGCCGAAGATAAAAGAGGCGGGAACCTGAGAATAGAATTCACGGCCTGGCAACTGTCTCCAACAAAAGTTTTGGCCGGTATCCACGAAGTGTGTGGAGTTCAGTTCTTGTGTCATACATACACCAAAGATATCTTGTGACGAGAAATATATATATATATATATATATATATATATATATATATATACAGCGAGAGATACAGAGAAAGAGGGAGAGAGGGAGAGAGGGAGAGAGAGAAAGAGAGAAAGAGAGAAAGAGAGAGAAAGAGAAAGAGAAAGAGAAAGAGATTCACATATATATATATATATATATATATATATATATATATATATATATATATATATATATATATATATATATATATATTTCCTATGGGGAAGGTAGGCGACGAAGGGGAAGTGTTCGACAAAGTCGGAGACGACTAAATCACCCAGACTTTAGGAACCTCCACAACACATACCTGATATCCAGTTACATTTTGCATCAGCGTTTCGCAAGAAGAGGACAAACGTTCACTAACACCTCCTCTTTTTTCTTTTTTTTCCCTTCTCCCTGTGTTACATTTGAGGCTCCTCGCATCAACTCGTTCGGAGCGAGGTAGTCGCCGGAAATCGCTCACGGACTACGCAATCTCCACACATTTTCCACGCATGATCAACGAGCTATGTTATCTATGCGAACCGCTTCCCCAGAACGGGTGGGAATAGCACACACACACACACACACACACACACACGCACACACACTCGCCAACCGTTAGTATTTGTATGTTGTCTAACGTTGGTCTTGAAATATACGTTGTCACTCTTGTGTAGTTTCTGTCATTTTCTTCCATCTCTGTTCCATCATTCTTCCACTTCTGTTTGATAACTCTCTGTTTTCTGTTCGATGTATGTTTTCTCTCTCTCTCTCTCTCTCTCTCTCTCTCTCTCTCTCTCTCTCTCTGGATGCCTGACCTTCTTTATCCATCTATCGTCTCCCTTCCGTATAGCTGTCTGTCTGCCTTTATCTCTTTCTCCCTTAATTCTGTCTATCTCTCTTTCTCATCTGTCTGTCTGTCTATCTAACTTCTCTTTCTCTTCTTCATATGATTGTTTTCTGTACCTCCATCTTCTGTCTGTTTTCTGTTTCTTTGCCTCTCTCTCTCTCTCTCTCTCTCTCTCTCTCTCTCTCTCTCTCTCTCTCTCTCTCTCTCTCTCTCTCTCTCTCTCCCTCTTGTCTGACGTTAATCTATGTCTTACAGTTTTCATGTTATTCACTCAACCCTTCTTTACCTTCCCTCCCTCCCTCCTTATCTCCCTCCCTCCCTCCCTCCTTACCTCTAACTACCCTCCCCCTCTTCCCCCTTCCGTCCAGCAGCCCGCTACCTCACCATATATATGTCTTGGGGAAGAGGGATGATGTTCTCTGACCACAGTCAAAACCCCAAACAAGATTTGTTTTTTTGGCCTAAGTACATGAATGCGGTTCGTGTGGCCAACTCTCAAGCCATTATCTAAGTTTGAGAGAGATTTTCACAGTCATTTGAATGATCAAAATAAATCACACCTGATAAGTATAAGAAAAAACGTCTTTGAAATTACTTTGAGCTGAATGTCTTTGCTTACTTCCTTAGGTTCTAAATATAAAAAAATGTATATTTGATAAATTCACCTATAGGAAAGAATATATTTGAAAAATCACTTATAGGAAAGAATACATTTGATCAATCGTCTATATCAAGGAATTTATATGTCCTGTAAACAGATTCCCGTGAATGCCTGAGAAGCTGAAAATTCATATATGTGGCAGTTCTTAATTAAGACGGAAAATGGACCCGGAAACCAGTAGCTTTGAGGTGCATGGGTTTATATAGTTCAAGGTTTTGAAAAAGCCTGACTTCGCAAGTTCACATCCCCCTCATGATATTTCAGTGAGTGTTTCTGTTGATCATAAAACAGAAGGGCTGAATCATGAGTGTCTCTGCTAAATGTATCTTTAATACAGTGCAAAGCAAGAGCATCGATAGCTTTGTTGTAGTTGTGATTATGATCATTATTGTCATTATCATTATCATAATTATTTTCATTACTATTACTATCATTATCATTATAATCATTGCTCTTATTATCATTATTATAATTTCTATGGTTACTGTTATTATCATCATCATTATCATTCTTATTTTCATTATTATTATTACTTTTACTGTTATCATTATCAGTGATAGGATCATTATAAGCCGATTATTACCACTGCAGTAATGCGTTAGTCTTACTAGAACTTCTGCCAACAATCCCAAACTTGAATGCATGATTTCATCACTTATTCAGTATAAAGTATCAGTTTCACCTGACGCATGCTCTTTTACTGAGCAAGTCCAGCCTGATGAATGACCATACAGTATGTGTCTTATAACTGCTGTTCAAGAAAAAGTTTGAGTGGCGACAAGAACACTAAACCATGTGAGAGTACCCAGTATATTTGCACAGAGTCTTTGATTTTCCGTCACATACGTATGTATATGCTTATAGCTAATACGATTCTAGAAACTGGGTTTTCATATATATATATATATATATATATATATATATATATATATATATATTTTGATTTAGATTGCTGTAAATTTATTCTCGATTGTCTTTCAGCTTCAGATTTTGAGACAAACTTGGGCATAAGTCACTCATTAAGTTTTTGAGCTGGAATTAATACCATTGGTTGCCTGTATCTCACTGCATCTCTCTCCGCTTCAGTGACATATAATGCCGAACGGATCTGATTGATGAGCTCGATAGAATGACAGTGAGAAGACATAGTATCTGTGCCTGTTTGAGTCTGTGTGTGTGTGTGTGTGTGTGTGTAGCAAATTAGTACAAATCATAATGAGAGCACGAGCCTTTTAGTGTCTTCATCAGTATTCCAAGTGGAAGAAACTTTTCCCATGTAATAATCCAGCCTACAGAATGATTAAAAAAGATAGTATACGTGATACATGGATGCTTTGAGATAAGAAAAGATTACGTCTTTCCGTTCGAGTTTCTTAACAATGATTAACTTTCATGTCATAGAGACTGATTTTCAAACATGATTATGAGTGTATCTGTTCGAGTGAGGACGAGTTCAAGTTGGCTGATAAAGTCCCTTAAATACTATGTAACATTTTGTACTGGTGACTGTAACAGTGGCAAATGACTTCAACTGTGTCAGTCATGTAGTATGTGGTGCACACAGTGCTCTTAGGACCGAAGGAAGCGCAGTAATAATTGATATTGTGACAGAAGCATTTACAAGTTGGTTGCATTTAATCAGTCCCGATTCTTAAGTCGTTTACAGATATCTTATTATGATATCTCTGCTTAAGACTTATTGCTGTATATTTTCGCCTCTCTGCTTCGTTGCAACTCTATACATATATAAACAAACCACTGGAACCACTCACAAAGATAATTTCTCCTGTAGAGAGACGGTATCCATCAGCGTTAACTATGTTTGTGTTCTTAATACCCTCTTGTCCCCATTTTTGCCATACACATATGATTTCTCTTGATTTCCACGACGAATTCTGCTGTCTCTCTTTACCCTTTATCCTTTAATCTAAGAAAAATCAATCCTACTTTTCTGAATGAAGTATTTTGTGTTTCCAAGCTCGGAATAGCAAAAATACTTTACATTCTTTTTTGGAAGCAAGATGCCTCATGTTATATCCTCATGTTGATGAACAACACCCACTCTCTCATTTCCCCCGACTAAAATAACCCTTTTTTCAAGAATTCAAACGAAAAGCACCTCTCTCTCTCTCTCTCTCTCTCTCTCTCTCTCTCTCTCTCTCTCTCTCTCTCTCTCTCTCTCTCTCGCCAGATGTTACAAGCCTTATCTTCCCTTCTCCACCCTCTCATCTGGCCATACCAACGCCACCATTCCGAAGATGAGACGAGTAAGCATCCCCCACCCCTTCCCCTCCCCCCCTTTCCCCAGCCTTCCCGCCATAGCCATATTGAAGCTGACTCTCCCTTTGGTTCAGGTGTTTTACCCCTCCCTTTCTTCTCTTCTTACTTCCTGCACTCGATGATTGCACCATCAGGTTGTTTATGTCCAAAAACAGAGGCTAGGATGTGGCAGCTCGCGGGCCTCTCGAGTGCCGTTCTAGCACCGGCCTAATCCGCGGATGCTGTGCCGCTGTCAGGCAAGATACACATAGCCAATTTACGGCCACCGCTTCACCATTTTGGCACGCTGACGTTTCAGGAGTTGGGGGATGATGATGACCGTACTGAAAAGGTAACGTATACTCGGGTAACATCCTCAAAGCTCATCTTTCACCCAGGGGAGTTGGAGTTCAGGGATGGTTGCCTTTCTTGTCCTTCTCATTGATTGGATTCTCTCAGTCGCATCGCACTTAGTTTTCACGCTCGTGAGTTCTCTAAGCTGCAAAGTAATCGTTGGAAAGGAAATGCAATTAAAAGGATTAGCGAGGCGTTCGTTGAGAATGATTTAGATCAAAATAGGGGAAATCAAGTGATACATCAAACAACTTGGAGAGAAGACAAAGGGCTCTAATTACCTTAGTCCTTCTTCAGCTAGGCTTCGATGGTTGGGAGGGATGTATGAAGATTATTTGCCTGTGGACCCTCGCATCCCCCCCATTGGCTTTATCCCCTCCCCTTCCTCCTTCCTCCCCCACTGCTTACCCCAACACTCCCTTGTGCCACTTGCCGGAGGGGGACACGACCATTAGCCCAAGCCATTCTCGACACGGGGGAGGGAGCTGGTCTGCTGATTGATCACGTTTCTTCTAGGCCTATACTTGATGTCGCGAGAAAGCAATTCCATTCCAAAGATGCCAGATCATGACTACCTTGAAATAAGAGTGACTGACTTTCTCCCGACACTTTCCTCCAGCTCTCTCACTCTCTTTATTAGATGCTAAGTGAGCTGAGGAAGATGATGGCTCTTATACTGTGATCACTAAATCAACCCTGCCATCTGGAGACTTGGGCGTGGTCACTCCCCTTTCTGAAATGAGCTCTAATTCACCCCTCTGTTATTGGCGAGGGATGCAGGCCTAGTGGGGGAGCTCGTGTCGCCTTACTCACCACACAAGATGGACTGAACATTTAAATCCCTGAGTCAGTCCTTGTTAACCTCAACATTAATTTCATTACCCTTTTACACCTCAACTCCCTCCCTCTCTCCCAAAGATACTTGTGAGAGACATGTCTTTGTTCTGCCTCTGAGAAACCTTTTTCTTCTCTCAGTACTGCAACGTGTATATTCATCCATGAGAGAGATTTACCTCTCGATACACTCACGTTAGCCATTTGGAAAGTTTCCAGTGTTAACTACGCCATTGGTCCCTATATCCGCTCGACTGAAACTTGAGGAGTTATACTTCGTTTGAGCTGGGGAATTTCCGGTTACAGCATATATATATATATATATATATATATATATATATATATATATATATATATATATATATACATAAGTATCGATATATATTCGTAAAATTCTATGTTTATTAGCCTAACAACCTGTCTGTATGTCTATCTGTCTCTCTCATAAGGCAAGCTTTTGCGTTATATATTTTTTCATTTATTTCTCCAATTCCCTTCTGTCCTTCATCATCCTTACTTCTTTTCCTTTCTTCTATTTTGTTCTGTTTTCCATCGTTCTCTCTCCCTCTCTTTCTCATTTATTTTTCTTCTTTCCATTCTGTTCCGTTCTTCATCCTCCTCTCTCCCATTCCTTTTATTCTTCTACATTCTTTTGTTTCCGTTTTTTCCATACTGCCACGAATGTGGCTAAAAAGGAAGAGAAGAACGGGACTTCTTGTGTTCCCCTCTCTTCTAAACCCTCCTCTTCCCTTTTTAATTCCTTCCCCCTCGTTCTTCAATCCCCCATCCCCCCTTTTTTGTCCCTCCCTCTTCTCCTCCCCTCTCCTACGTCGCCGTCCCTTTCGCCTCTTGTCTTCCCGACGCTAAGAGTAGGAGAGCGGGGCAAGAAAGGGAGTTAAGGACTTCTTATTTAAAATGCACCATTATTTGTGACGCGCTGGTGTATTCAGGCAGGGAGACCAAGGGTGTTCGTACGGACCTACGCAATGCAAATGGATTTTTTATTGTCGCCTTGAGATTAGGAGTGTCTGTGAGAGGCTGTTGGGGATTCCATCTCTTATTCAGAATCTGCTTATGTTTCTGTCTTCCGTCTTCACGATATCTATTATAAAGGAAAGCAGTTTAAACATGGATGTTCTTATAGACGTGCTCGGCTTTTTGACGCATATACTTTTGTTAGTCTGGTGATTAAGGTGTAAGTGGGAGATCTTCTTTTTGTCTTTCCCCCGCTAGTAGTTGTCACGAGAAAAGCCAGAATAAACAAAGGGTATTCGGAGGTGTCTTTTGTCTCACGTATGTACTCTTCCATGTTCACTCCTTGTTTATTGATCAGGATATTAGAGGGAACTCTCTCGCAAGTTGAAAATCAATAATCAAACGAGATATTTATACAAACTCTATAAATTCCCTGGATAATGTATAATCAGCTTAGATCATACATATGAATATACAAGATCAGTCTTCTGTAAAATTGGGTATGTTTTTTATTTATTCTTTTTTTTTTTTTTTTTTTGCGACCCGGGGAAAATGAAGTAGCTTCACAACAATTTACGATGGAAATGGGCTTTTTCTCAGATGTGTTGGGTTCATTCTCTGCTCGGAGGAAGTGCGTCAGGTACGAATTACTTCCACTAAAAGTTACATAATCCTTGCAGACTGAGTTTAGATATCAGTGAGTACCAGTAGAGGAAAGAAGTTCAGACGGGATTAAACTTATACTCTGTGAACAGGAGTGAAATGATTTGTATGAGACTCAGATAGTCGAACGCTTTCGAAATGATGATTCAGTAGCTTCAGTAGGGTCGAGCATTTGTCATCTTCAGTCAGTGGGGCCGTTCGTTCGTCCGGCTTCCAAGAACTGCTCCTTTCTGGGTAATTTAGACTTAAAGCCGACGTGCTACGGCTGCGGGAGAGTGGTTTGTGCATTCTGGAACGGCGCTTGGCTGCCTCTGGACTGTGTTGTGGCTGGAGGGCGTGTGGTCGGGACGGGCCAAGCTGAGAGGAACATGTTCTACTGAAAGTTGCAACAGTGTTCGATAAGTTGCAGGATCAGTAGTTCTTGGTGGTGTTTGTTTTTGGGAGTGAATGTTCATATATATATATATATATATATATATATATATATATATATATATATATATATATATATATATATATATATATATATTCTCTCTTTTTTTTCTTCTAATCGAAAAAACAGCTTGGCCATCCACTCAGTAACCCTGGAAAGTGGTGAGAATATTCATCTAATTAAGCCATGTTAACCCGAAGAACTAAGTCTAATCCTGGCAATATAATGAATTAGGGTGGCCAGCCAGAGGAGCTAGGTAGTTTATCACAACAAGTTTTCGCCATGACAGAAGATGGGCTGCTCTCTTGCTAATGCCCCCTATGTTATCAAGGTTCTTATGTATTCTTTTACATTCTTTCCGCTTCTTTTCTGTTTCCATCCCTTCTCTCCCTCCCTCTCTCTCTCTCTCTCTCTCTCTCTCTCTCTCTGTAATCGCATCTCTTTCGTCCCTGTTCTTACCATCTCATCCCGATCTTTCCAGTCCTTTCCCTTCTTTTAATATTCCAGTCTTCTTTTTTTTTTCCCCTGGATCGGCACACAAAAAAATACTCTGAAGGAGGAGAAGGAAGATACCTCAGAACTCCTGAGGACTTTGGTGCTTTTGTTTTGTCACCTGTCACCCTTCGAAGTTCGTCTCTGGTTGCTGTCTAGTAACTTTTACTTCCCCGACACCGGATACCTTCTTGCGTAGGTCGTCCCCCTCAAGTCGACTTACGTGTCCCCCTCAATCCGACTAACGTGTCCCTCCGAGCATATATATATATATATATATATATATATATATATATGTGTGTGTGTGTGTGAGCGTGTATGTATATACATGTGTATGTGGGTGGGTTGGGCCATTCTTTTGTCTTTCCCTGCGCTACCTCGCTAACGCGGGAGACAGCAACAAAGCAAAATAATAAAATTATATAATATATATATATATATATATATATATATATATATATATATACATATATATATTGGCTCAGTTCAGTACCCTAACCGGATTCTTCTTGATTTTATAACCACCTGCAGCAGGTTCTTACAGTCCCCTTCTAAATCCTGAGAAGTCTCGCTCTCCTCTTCGAAAAGGATGAAGTTTGAGGATCGTTGTTTAAAATGCCAAATATATCCTGTCCTGGCATTGGCTTCATTCACATGTGGCCTGTTTGGCATTACGCCCGCTAACACACACAATCTCCCCATCTTATACATAATACTTGGCAGCACGTGATTTGCATATGACTCGTTCTTTGTTAGATTCTCTTGCAGTGAGCACTACGCGCTGCTAGCCCCTGGTCTTTTGGTAAAATCTACGCGTACTCATTCGTGTACCTTTCCCATATTACTGACGACGTTGTTAAGTGATACCAAGATGGAATAGAAGACGTATATATTATTGTTTCAATGATTTCTTTTTCTGCGATAGTCACCTGACAAGATTCATAGGGAAACAAAAACGGGAGAACTGAATCGTTCGTCTGGCATGATTCTAACGTCCTTCCACTTATAGTGGGGGGGAAAAAAAAGCCAGAAGCCCCCAAACTCATGAAAGGTGACGCTTGGTCGCGTTTATAACCGCAATAAAACCAGTTATAACCCGTATCTCTGTCCCTTTAACCTCTCGTACCCGCGAGGTTAATCTTATCCCTATTCTTGTGACAAGGATGCGTGCGACATTGTCAAGAGAATGCGTACGATAACGCGTTAAGAGGATGCGTGCGGTAGTGCAAATAGGATGCATGTTTATATATATATATACATAGAAAATATGGAAGTAGCTTCTCTCTCTCTCTCTCTCTCTCTCTCTCTCTCTCTCTCTCTCTCTCTCTCTCTCTATACGCTTTGTACTCCGGCTTCCCGAGTAGACCAGACTTTACAATACGCATCTGTACTCACTGAACTCTTTGTCTGCTGAATAAGTTGAATTAATGATGAGGAATCATTCATCATCCGCGCGTACAGTATTACTCATGCGTGTCAAACCGTACGCACACACACACACACACACACACACACACACACACACACACATATATTCTAATACACATTTCTTGATGCCACCAAAGAAAACCTTCATCATCCTTCATGTTGTACACCCTTACCCCCTCCCTTTCTCTCTCTCTCTCTCTCACTCTCCCCTCACCCTCTTTCCCCTAAAAAAAAAAGGGCAGGGGGTAAAGAAAAACGGGGAGAGAGGGAGGGGAGGGGGAGATCAGTGATTTACCATTCAGATGATGTTAAATTATTACGAAAGGTAGACTGCAATGAGAACGGGAAGCGTAACAGACGTCCAGATGATCGATGTCGCCTTTGGTTATCGGAGGAAAGTCATTAACTCCTGCGTCAAGGACTTTCCTTGCATACAAGATCCTCTTGGGGGCATAAACATGATAAACGCCGTTTCTTCTTCTTCTTCTTCCGTCTCTCTACGCTTTTCTTTCTACTTATAGCGACACATTTTACCTTTTCTTTTCGATCACTAACCCAACTCACTCCCCGTTCTGTATACCTAGACGTCGCCTTTTTCTCCTGTGATTTGTGTTATTTTGAAATGTGATCCCAAAACACCTTCTTTCCTCCCCTACCCCGCCGCACAGCCCGCCGTCAATCAATCAGGAACGAGGGGAAAATGTAGCGATGATAACGACGAAATGAGCCAAGGGTTTGTTTTTAGGCCTATAATCCCTCCTCAGACCTCAGATGCCCATTAAGGAGAGGCCTGTAACACAAAATATCGAGCCATAAATCCTCAAGAGTTCTTTAGGTGACAAGCGGCCAACCTCTATGGCTGAGGTCTCGTGATCTGAGCCGAGGTGTGATCCATGTCTTCGTCGCCACTCCTCCTGGAACGGTGTTTGTTGCTGCGGCTTTTTTTTTATCCAGACGACGGCGGTAGTCGATTCGGCTGGCTTTCTAGTCCAAGGTCTCGTTCCTCTAGGCCAAGGTTACTCTTCAAGGCCGCAGACTAATATCCTGTTCCAGGATCCTTTTATGATTCAAGGCCAAAGGCTGTTTTTCAAGTCAAGTCTCCTCTTCCATGCCGATATCTTTATGGATCTTAGACAACAGTCATATTTGTTGATCTTCCTGTCTAAGGTGTGATCTTCCTGGCTGAAGTTACCTCTTAAAGGCCACAGCCCAATTACCATTCCAGTGAGCATTTAGAGTCGAAGTCAAGGGCTCTTTTTAGAGTCAAGTCTCCTCTTCCAGGCCGTGACCTCTCAGGCTCTTAGGCAGCATAGATTTTCCATGACCTCCCGCTTCAAGATCTTTCTTCCGGGCCAAGGTTATGTCCTCAAGGTCGGAGCCAAATTTTCCAGCCTATGAGATACTTTAGATTCAAGGTCAGTCGGAGTCTGCTCCAGCGCAGTTGTCTCCACATCCAGGCCCGGACCTTTCAAGGTCTACGGCGGCAGTCATCTTTACTTTGACCCTTCCAGTTCAAGGTCTTATCTTCATGGCTAAGGTTATCCCTCAAGGGCTGAGTGTAATGTGCACACCGAGGAGGCTTCTGAGGAGGTGTCCTAGTCACGGCTGAGGACTCGATTTCATTCTCCTCTTCGGATCTAAGCTTAGTCATCTCGTCCAGAAATGGTGCTGTTCCAGAGTTACGTTCCTTCCCTGGAATGCAAATACCTCTCTCGGGTTAATCATTAGCTCACTCTTCCGGACTCTCTCTCTCTCTCTCCGTACACACACACACTCACACCTATATACAATATATATATATATATATATATATATATATACAAATATGAATATTCGTATACAAGTGCGTGTTTCTGTTAACTCATTAAACTGTTTATTTACAGTCGTGTAAATTACTTCTGAATAAATACCTATGAAATGTTCTTTGTTCATGATATTACATGACACAATTTCAACACATACACTTTGACGCTCATCCAGTAAGCTTCGTAACCCTATATCGATTGAATCCTAATAAACTTAGATATGCAGCTATATATTTCTCCCCTTTCTTCCTTTCCCTTCAATTTTCTTCTTCACTTTTGACTTACAAGAGTGTCCCATTTTCCTTATGACGGAGATGGTGGGGGGTCCTATGGAAATAAATGAGGACCCCTTTTCTGGCACGAGGCTTGAACCAGAACATCCGCCTGGCGACCTTAGCAGCAACAGCTCCTAAAGGGGACGAAGGCATGGATCACACGCCTCCTCCTGCAGGAGAGAGAATTGATAAAATAACGGGAAGGGACGAGGGGGATTGTGACACTCGTGATTTCTGGCTGAAACATTTCTGAGGTAAATGGGAAATGAAAATTACTGGGAGGTATAACATGGCATTTCGAAGGCACACATACATTTCCTTGCGACTGGAAGTAGCACATCCTTGGGCTGCAGGAGCCTCCAGAAAGACATCCTATGTAACATCAGGACTCTTCCTTCGAAACAGAACCTAGGGTAGTGACATATAAACAGGCAAATGGATACATACCCATGTGCCTGTTTATGTGTCATTACCCTAGGTCCTGTGAGTGTACATTTATATGACATCAGTGTTCAGAAGCACAGACTATTGCAAGTTCATAAAGATTCTAGTGTCATGTTTATCCTTATCAGATCTAAACTAGAAGTCATATCAAAACCGTCGTCCATTAAAACTATCGTCCATGAAAACCGTCGTCCGAACTTTGTAACACAAATTGAATGACGGAGAAATAAGAGAAGTCGTATGACAATGTAGGGTTAAGACTTTCCGTCAGTCTGAACGACTGAAGTCTGTCGTGTGTTGAAAATCTGAGACGCCCTAAGTCTTCCAAGGGGGTGCGCGCGCGTCTCTCTCTCTCTCTCTCTCTCTCTCTCTCTCTCTCTCTCTCTCTCTCTCTCTCTCTCTCTCTCTCTCATCCTCCTTCGTGCGTGCTACTGGAATAAACTCTTTTTCCAGTTCGACGGGTAGAAGGGGCGGTCCTTTCAGACACCGTCCGTAGTGACCTCGCTTCTCTCTCTGACCACCGACCCCTCACACAGTCCTCGCGCCCTCGTTCCTACAGGCGTCTAGCGCTTATTCCATAAAACATTTGGAATCTTGAATGGGGTGAAGGAGGTGGAGGAGAAAGAGAATGGAGGATGGGTGTAGTAAGTGTAGGTACAGCTATGACTTCTCGTCATGATCTAATGATATCTAATCCTTCCTTCATGTCAGTAATCAGTATGCTAATGACCTTCCCTCTCCACATCTGGTGGCCCCCATTTCTCCTCCCCCCCTAATTCAGTAATGACCATACGGAGGTCGCCGTATTCTAAAGTCTTTCCCTTCCTGATTTGTCATCAGGTTCGATACCTTGAGATATACTGCAGGAGCGACTCTTTGGTATTTCGTACACGTTCGTACCCAGAAAACTGTTGATTTAACGAGAGAGAGAGAGAGAGAGAGAGAGAGAGAGAGAGAGAGTCAACACTTCCCGAGCTATTACGTTCGCCAGGACGTAGGTATCGAAATACCACACCCTACGAACATGTTCTCAAGGCCACACAGTAGAATCTTCTCACTGAAATCTTAAGAATCCCTCCACGAAATCCCAGGCGATCCCTTCAGACGCTGATGTAAATCACCGCTTTCTTAGGACGATCAGAGACCTACCTGACGAAGGTTGATTCCGAGGAGATGAAGAAGAGAAAAAGAAAGATGGAAAGTTCCTTTTATATATATATATATATATATATATATATATATATATATATATATATATATATATGTGTGTGTGTGTGTGTGTGTGCGTGGTGTGTAAACTGAAGATAGATTAATGTTCCCCATGCTAAATGGCGCCCATCAAGGGGGCAGAAGGGTCATGGTGCCAAGTCTATGTTAGTCACTCTCGCCTCTACTTCAAATGACTCGGGCCATTCCATCTAGCATGGTTACATGTGTGTGTGTGTGTGTGTGTGTGTGATTCGCCTCTTGGAGACTTGAGAAATAGGTACGCGGACGTTAGGATTTATTTCCATATGATAAAAAAATAAGAAAGGTTCTCCTTTTAACTTTTTTTTTTCCGGATTGGTTTAGATAATAGCAACATTCGGGAATCTTTTTCATTCCGTTAATCTTGTTATTTGGCTTTTCTTTAGGTGATTTACAAGTAAATAATATCTTAACACCATGAGATTGCAGCAATATATATATATATATATATATATATATATATATATATATATATATATATATATATATATATATAAATGTACTTTTTAAGCTTTTAGGCTGATGAAAAACTAATAGAGAATTTTGAAGTACATTATTCTTTAGCAAGAAAATCACTTCAGAGGTTTTTTACCCATCCCCCAAAACAGATTGGGTAGAGTTGAAGCTTCTGGTGTCGAGTTATGAGTCTTGGTGTAAACTGGTTTCCAAGTATGCGTTGCTCGGTGTTTCTTCGCTACTGAGTATCATGAGTCATTGCGTAAATCAGCTAGCATTCAGGTAGAGAGGTGTGGCAGCGTGGGTCAGTCCGATATGAATTCTCCGAGCAAATTCGTCTCCTCATGAAAGGTGTAATACGGGTGTAGGGAGGGAGGGAGGAGAGAGAGGATGTAGGTAGGGAAGATAATAGAGAGAGGTAGGGAGGGTTTGAACTACGAAGGGCGTAGGTAAAGAGGGGCAGAGAGAAGGAAGTTTCGTGTAGATGGGAAGGGTGAGGTAGAGGAACGGAAGGTGTAAGTAGGGAGAAATGGTGTAAGTAGGGAAGTTGTAAGTATGGAGGGTAAAATAGAAGGAAGGATACTGAAAGTAGGAAAGTTGAGACAGAGGGACGGAGGATATAGATAGAGAAGTGATGATAGAAAGAGGAGGGGAGGGGTGTACGTAAATTTGGACTCAACAGTGGGAGGAGAGTGTCAGAGTAGGATAGTAACACAGAGGAAGGGAGAGGATATACAAGGATGGTAAGATAGAGGGAGGGAGGATAGTAAGTGGAGAGGGATAGTAGGACAACTGCTTCTCCTACGGCTGATCAATTCTACGGTTAGCACCATCGATGCTTTGAGCCTTGTCCCTCCTGACCATATTTCTTGGAACTGTCAGACACCTCACTAAAGACATACTTAGGACCACATTCGTTATTCCCACTTGTTTTGGCATCAACCAGTGATAAAAGGCCACGAATGCCGTTATCGTCTCTTGGAAGTGTACAAAAGTTTAGGCTAGGTAAGGCTAGGAGTATGAAACGCATTATTACAAAGATTATCTCAGATTTGTTCAGACTTTCCCAATCTTGTGTAGCTAAACGTAATTTGAACACACTTAGTTTGATCTCGGTTTGATCAAGTACGTTCTTAAGAAACATAAAAGTTATGAACTTCAGCTGATCTTTACAATCCCAATATTTCCTTTTTTCAGAAGAATTAAATGTCATCTCTTCTCGCAATAATCTTGAATGATTTGACTAAACATGACCTCGCTCTTTCTATCTGCTTTATATCACGATCACAAACACTTGCTAACATTTTACCTCGACTGTGATGACGAAGATCATGCACGGTTAATAAACCCCATGAGCGACGCGTCATAGACCATGTGAGGTGAGGAAGGCCAGTCAGTCTTCAGTGTTACCCCTGTAGGGAGGATGGGGTGGTGGTGGGTCGGGGTAACCTTCCTCTCAACCAACCAGCCGTCTAAGGCTGCCAGGCAAGCAACCGTGTAGCATACCACAGATGTCTCTCAACCAACAACCAAGATACCATCACAATGCCATTCTAATTTGGTTTTATCTGGTTCATACAACCCCGAGAAAATTATGTTGAGACGGTGTGTTTACACAGGCCAGCCGAAGGAGATGGTCGGCACCGAATGAAAACAGAGAACATCTGTGTTGAGACTCAGAGGCGGTGTACACAGAACCTTATCTCTGTCCTTCTCACTTATTTTGCTTTCTGTCTGTTATCTGTTTGTGTTTTCGTGCGCTATCTGTTGTGAGTCATCTCCCCCGTTGAAGGTGCATATCCCTTGATCTGTTATTGGTGTACGAGAGTGTTCTAAGGGGATGAGTGGCACACTTTATTTTTTTTCGTCAACGATTATAGCAATTATCCCATCGTGGATTTTTTTTCGTCTTCTGTCTTCATCTGCGGTGACTCTATTGATGCTGGTGTCCTTTTCATCATTTTCCACATTGATTTCAACTTGCTGTCATGATTCGCATCTTTACACACACACACACGCACACTCTCTCTCTCTCTCTACCCAGCGGCGTGACCTTTCAACCTAGCACATGACTTTCCCACTTCAGTGTTTACGCCTTACCCCCCCTTGTGTTTACACCGCCAGCCCTAAGCAATGCTCACCTGAATGTTTCCTTCTGGGGGCTTGCTGTAGCCGCCTCCCTTCGCCCACAGCCCAAATATTTATTGGGACCAGTGGCTGGTGGGGGGCTGGTGGGATTCCCTGCTTGGAAACAGTTAAAGAGGGAAAACATAGAGGTCTTAGTCAACAGTCTCGATGTGGTTACGCAACGGGTTCTGACGACCGAATATAATGCCGTGAGTCTTCTAATTGCCTAATTATTCTCTTTATCATTGTACTTATTCTTGAGTTCTTTAATGAGTCATAATCGATTTCTCATATGGATATGAGAGAGAAATCTACGTTGTCTTCAATGTAAACTTAAATTCATATTAAAAAGATCTTTTTGACTGCTGTAAGCTTAGGATCATCTACAGCAGTGATGCCTGACCTTTACGAGTGGTTTGCTACTAGTATGTTTTTCTTCCTCTTTGTGAACAGGTTTAAAAATCTCACTTTAACTTAACAAATGACTGCAAGTCTAACATTTACAGCACTGTTTCGAAATTCATCTAAGAAATATGTTGTCCAACATTCCTAAACATAGAAATGTATTAACATTCTTTTCTACACATGATTGGAACTTTTGATTGTATCATGTGTACTCTCTTTACGGCTCTCAATACCCTCACTTAAGCAAACCATTAATCAAAGCAAACCACTGCATTAACACCAGATGACCTACATATGACTCTAGGAATAATGATATCATTTACAAGAAGTCGGATCTGATTATAAACAAGAGAATTATACAACGAACGCTAGAAAAGAACAAATGACTGTGGTTTCCTGCCACCAAGACAAGTCAGCGAGTCGAACATCTTTTTATACGAGTTTGTAAAAGGAATCATTATGCCTTGAACACCCTTCCTCTTCCTCCGCTTCTTATTCCTCCTCCTCCTCCATGAGTGCGCGCGTGTGTGTGTGTGTGTGTGTGTGTAGCAATCATATCCTTGCTAGAGTATAAGCATCTTCGCTATAAAATGACGTAACACTTTCGAGACATGCGTAAGCTACTCATTTCTATTGCATAAGGATGATGTAATTCTATCTATCTATCTATCCATCTGTCTCTATGTCTATCTATCTATCTATCCATCTGTCTCTATGTCTATCTATCTATCTATCCATTTATATATTTATACTCGATAGACAGGAAGTAATTTACGAAGAGATACAAAGGAATGTCAAAACCAACTGACCAATGGGTTCCTTCAAGGATGTGTTTGATAGCAGGATAAGTAGATAATTGTTATGCTCTGTTTATCTGTAATCAGGTGGTATTTATCTTACTGGAGAGATAAGTTTGCATTGATGAGGTCAGTAATAGGAGTGAGTGGTGCTGTGGCTAAGGGAAGCAAGGGTTCCTTGATCCCTGAGGGACTGAGTGTTATAAGCGACGTATCAGAAACCTTCGTGTTGTATGAAGCGTTGTGAAGTTTAGTCGGTAAAGAGTTACGTATCTTCCTCATCATTCAAAAGCTGAAGGAAAGACATTGTGTGAAGGACAGGATATAGATCCTTCATCCTTATACTGTGAGGACAGTGGTCAGAGGACGGGCTGTCACACACAAGGATCGTACCGTCGTGCTCAAGGACAGGACTTCCGTGATTAGGGGGTCCTATCATGTAGCTCAGTGGTCGTACCGTTAGGTTCCAGGGTCGTATCATCGTCCTCAAGCGCTTAATCATACGATGGAAGCTATCTTGTTTGGGAATACTCCTTGATGGATGGTGCAGAAGCTCTCTTCATGGTCACTCTCACTCCCTCCTTCTTCCTCACCTCTTCTTTTTCCTGCCTTCCTCACCTCTTCCTTCCCCTGTCTTCGTCTCTTATCTCGTTCTTACCTTTACTTCCTTACCTCCTCCTTCCATTGCCTTCCTCATCTTTTCTTTCCCTCACCTTCTCTTGTTGTCTCATCTTCTTTAGCCACTCATCATCTTCTCATTCCTTTCCGCATTGTGTCTCTTTTCTTTGGCCGCTTCTAGACTTCCCTTCGTCTTTATTAGTGTTAACTTCCCTCTCTGGGCTACCCCACCTCGTCTATGAACCGTCTATCCTCCCCTATCTCACCCCTCACCCCTCCATGCACCCCTTATTCTTTATCTCACCCCTAAGCCACTCTTCAATCTCCATACCCCTAACCCCTCTTCCCCCTAAGCCAGCCTTCTACCTCTATAATCCCCCTTATTCTCCCTTATCTCACCCCCTAGGTAACCTTTACCCCCACCCCTTGGTATCTCCTTACTCTCCTTTATACCACCCCTTCATCCACCACCACCACCACCATTTCACACCCCTTCTAGCGCCCCCTCTAGCGCCCCTCTCCGTAAAGATAGCCATTACCACCCATAACACGAGTAAAAGAAAGCGTGAAATTTCTCCCGGCAGCAAATCAGGCTGGGCAGCGGGCTCCCCGCACTTCATAGTAACAATTATGACAATGTAGGTACTCGCTAGTAAACAAGATGGGCCCCAGCGGGCGCATAAGAACCACCTAACAATTTACAGTATTGCTCATTACATAATGCTTCATACCGGGCGCTCCCTTCTTCTCCTCCCCCCACCACACGCCTCGGCTTGGATGTAAATATACTTGACTTTCGCATAGCTTCTCTTTATCTTATTTTTTTTTACTGATTTATTCATTTATTTATTTACATCTTCTCCCCATCTCCCTGCCATTAATTATGACGGAATTAGTCCTCTTCAGGCAATGAAGGGGTTTGATTAAGACTTCGGAGGGCCTTTCTCGACTGCAGGTATTATAGATGGGAGAATATGATTTTCCTGTGAAGATTTGAGTTAGTTCAGCCTAATTATGATGATTTTCTTCGGTACAAATTTTACTCTTTGAAAGAAAAAGTCGATTCTTACGTTAGCAATGCGAGTAAATGTTTAAAACCATAAGAACATTCTTATTCATTCTTCATATATATGTATATATATATATCATTTTCAGAGGCAAAATAATCATATTAGTCATTATGATGAGCAGTGTTGCATATCTTCCCAATTCTCTGATTTTGTCACACGGTCATGAACTGATCCATCACCCCAGATTGTGTATAATTCATTTATTCATAGATACTTTTTTAAAGTTCGACATAGTTTGACAGTGGGGAACTGTCCATTAAGACTTCTTGGCACTGAGAAAGCCATACCTATGTATCTCAGTGTCCTTTTTGTATCATGAAACCCACATATTGGTCTTTCAGTCTTACTCGATAGTGAGGAACTCTCTCTCTTAACTCTCTCTGTTTCAGTCAAGAACCAGCCTTAAGCGACGACCCCATCCCAGTGTCCGAGAATCACACTTAACTCTCCCTCCTTGACTTGCTGCTCAAGCACTAAACTCATCTCGTAAGTCTTAACTCAGTAGCCAAGAAACAGACATTAACTATCCCCCTCCCCGTTCTCTTTGAGCCTCACTTCAGCAAGAAACTTTATGCCCAGTTTACCATCAGGTCTTAAGATTGAGATTTCCTTTCGTTACTTGAATTCTTTAAATCGTGAGTTTCATTTGATACTGGGGCTAGAGGTCTTAATTCTAAGGTTCCAGTACATCTTTAAGTGTAAAAAGATCTATGTTCTTCACGTTTCAATGTTCTATAAGGTCCTTGAATAAAGTTTCATATGTCTTATGGCTCCTATATATTATATATATATATATATATATATATATATATATATATATATATATATATATATACACATTCATAAAGCTCTTAGAGAGTTCTTATGAATCACTTAGACCTCATTTTGGACATTTGTAACATTTCCTCTTCCTGCCTTGAAGCCAAACCTTCATGTTTCCTCTTCCCGTGTATGACCTGAATCAAATGCTTCAAGTTCCGTTGTTCCGTGTGTTATGCAGGATAACACTCACGCTGCAGAACATACCTTCAAGAGCGAGTCTTCGCGTCCCTTATATCCATAAACTCGATCAAGAAATATCCCTTTTTTTTTTCTTCCACCCCTTCTTCTTCGAAACCTCTCGCCTCGAAATATATCATGGATCCCCAAAGTTGTTTGCACATCCACAAAGACGTCGCGATGCTGTTGTGGTAATGACTATCATTATCATCCACATAGTTTCGAGTCTAACGTCGCGATGTCGCCACCACAATTGCTTCCGGTCTTAAGACACGATAATGAGGGAAGCGTTAAGGCGATGGACACCGCCGGCCTTTGCTGCTTGTCGCCCTGTCTCACGTAAAGTAATCACGAGTCCAGGAAACCGATTACAGCGATGATGATAATTCCACTTTATTAGCACAGAGAGGGTGGAGGGTAGTGGGCTTGATCTGTCGGCTAGACAGAGTGACCGAAAGACCGACAGACAAAGTGACTTGACAACAAAGACCGACCGAGAGAAGGTCGGGAGGGGGAAAAAAATTGGACAGACCCATTGAGGTTTTTGCTTGATATGGACCGAACACACACGGACACTGACCGGAAACAGACGGACCGAAAAGAGACCTCGAGTGACAGAAACCGAACAAAAAGAGACCAGTTACCGACCACAAAATAATGCAAACAAAGAAGGAATATAGAACCGACAACCCCCCCTAAAAAAAAGAGACCGAGTGAGAAACAAAACCAAAGAAAAGAGACCGACCAAAAATGGCCTCGATCGTAAAGAACACGACCACTAGAGAACACACAGCCGTCCCATCAGGATGTTCTCAGCACTGAGAACAATCAGGAAGTGAACAAAGGGCGTGTATTAAGGGCCACTGCAAATGAACTCGTCAAGCATCTGAATTTAACATGTGGCAGGCTGGAAAATCACTAATTACCCTCAACAATTTCCTTTGATAAAGATGGCATCGTTCCCCCTGCGGGCCACAACAATTTAGTATTTCTATTTCCAGTGACCTAGAGCTGCATTTTTTTTTCTTTTGAGACATATACCTTTCTCTTTTAATATATCGCTCTATGTGACACTGTTGGAAGGACACACTAATGATATGGAAACTAAAAACAGGTCACCCAGAATGGCCAATCAAGGTCTCTGATTCCCATTTTTCTTTTTACCTGATTGTCTAAAGCTTTGTTCACAATTCTTCGTTCTCCCCGCGCCCTCTGGACTTGAGCGTTGCTTTCCCCCAAACCTTTTCGCTCGCCTTAGATCAAATACTTACCAACTCGAGGTCTGTGTTTATTAGATCTTTTTTCTTTTTTTTTTTTTCATTCTTCCAATCGCGTTTGCATCTTGATGGACTACAAGGTTTTGATAATGTTTACGTATTGAAGAGGACTGGAATGTGTTAAGAATGTTTCGCAGGATCTAAGAGCAAAGATAATCAGCGGGAAAGAAGGGCAGTAACAATAGGCCTTCATCCTTTCCCCTTCCACATTTTTCACTCAATGCTGTCACGCCATTCTTCTTCTCCTTTTCTCTTCCATCTCTTTACTGTCGCTTCTTCCATTCTAACAGTCTCTTCCATTCATCTGGTCCGACTCCTTCATCTCTGTCTCTCTCTGTCCTTCTCTGTCCTTCTATTTCTTTGTTCTCGCTGTCTCTATGTATATCTGTATGTCTATCATGATGTCTGTATGTCTATCTCTTTTTCTCCTCCTGTGTTACTCTCTCTCTCTCTCTCTCTCTCTCTCTCTCTCCAATTTCCCACTCCTTCCCTTATACCTTCCCTAAGTCTTCTCCCACTCCCGTCCTCCACCACTACCCGTCCTTCCCCTGGTGTTCATCCCTCTAGCTATGCCTCCATCTTTCCCGGCACAGTAGTGTAATCAACCCACCCACATCCCATCCCCACACGACCACCCACATCCCCCCCTCCCCCCATCACCCCCGTAGATTAATTAGCTCCTCTGCCATAATTTTTATGAACATGGGGGCTCATTTTAATATTTCAGACATTTTGTTCTCCCTGATGCCACGAGAATAGGTTAATGGGATATTTCTAATTAGCACCTTTTCTCCGTCGGTGGGAAAGGTAGAGGGGAAAAAAAAGGAGAGAGAAAAAAGGGAGAGGGGTGATGAGTTCGAGAAAGTGTGGAGGTAAAGTGGCCATACGGGCATTATGTTGATCAGGTCATGACAGTTTCTGCTTCAACAAGAAAATAGATTATGATGTGACCAGCCCTGAAGGCTCACAGCTGCAGTCTTTGGTGAGGAGGAGATCGCTGAATACCACCTTTTGTGACAGCTAAATTGAGGACTCGTTGGGTGAAGATTATCTAACCTCAGTACAATGTCTGTTCCTCGTTGGCAAAATGGCCATACTCTTCGAAATGAAAGTACGAATACACCGTAGAACAGAATTCGACCAAAATCTTTCACATCAATCAAATCAAAGAGAGAGAGCATTAATAGTAGTATTAGTAGTATTAATAGTAGTAATACACACACACATATATATATATATATGTATATATATATATATATATATATATATATATATAAATGTCACTCGCGTCGTCACCTTGTCTTTGAGGAGGAATAAGAGGACGAGGCGGCAGAACTAAGAGAGAGAGAGAGAGAGAGAGAGAGAGAGAGAGAGAGAGAGAGAGAAGGAGGTGGTGGTAAAGGTGATACCAGAGAACGACTCGTGTGTTGGGCACACACACACACACACACACACACACACACACTCACTCCTCCCTCACCTATCTGTTGGAGGGACCACCAGCGAGGGACGTGGCTGAGGTGAGGATGATCGCATGTGGAACCATGTGACAAACGGTGAAGAAATATTGCATCTCACCTGACAATGACAAATGCCTTATACCCCAAGTATTTCTGTTTCATTCTTTGTACCTCATCCTTTTCTCTCTTCCTCGAATCTGTCTTTAAGATTATCTATCTTTTCTTTTGTCTGTTGTATCATCAGTTTTTCTTTTTTTTTTCTTATTTGTCTCAGAGTTTATTACGAAGGTAATTGAGTTCTGGCAGGTGATGCTCCCTTCTCTCTCTCTCACACACACACAAGCAACACTGTCTTGTTTATCTCTCACCATTTCATCATCAGGTTCCTTGTGTTATTCTGGTTAATCATCTTTTTTTTCCCTCTTTCTTTTTCTTGCTTTTATATTCCCCCTCCCCTCCCCTTCCCCTTTCTACATAATTATTTTTCTTCGAGGGAACTAAAGGTGGGGGATGGGCGAGCTTGGGGGGGTGGATGTGCTCAGTGACTGTGCGCCATTAATTTTGATAATTACAAAAATGACAGCGAGGAGGGAGGGAGGGGATAGGTCCTCCCTGACGGCAATTCTTCGGCTCAGTTCTTGCTGCTGCTGCTGCACACACCACCCCGCACCTTCTATAAATGAGGTCTTCGCGATGGTGGTAGGTGGCTGGTGGTAGATGGCTTGTGGTGGTAGAAGCTCCCCACGTCAGCCAAACCAGTGCACGGCTGCCTGCCCCCCCCTCCTCGCAATTTTCTCATTACCGTGAGCCTCATCGTCCATCTTCATTGCCTTCTGTTTGTTGTCAGAACAAACACAACTGAAACACCAAGAATGCAAACACACGGATTTGCTTCTCTTTTTTTTCCCCTGGGGGAGTGGGAAAGGGCAGTTGTGTTCGTTATGGTTAAGTAAATAGACAATGCGCCTGTTTTAATATGTATTCTTATTGTTGACAATATTGGTACCCTTCAATGTTTACAGTAAACATGTAATTGGAGGGTAATTTTATTCAGCAAAGTTATGCGGTTATGATAATGGTATCTGTGTATATATATATATATATACTTTATTTTTTCATACATATTCGCCATTTCCCGCGGCAGCGAGGTAGCGTCAAGAACAGAGAGCTGAGCCTTAGAGGGAATAGCCTCACTTGTCTCCCTTCTCTGTTCCTTCTTTTGGAAAATTAAAAAACGGGAGGGGAGGGATTTCCAACCCCCCGCTCCCTCCCCTTTTAGTCGCCTTCTACGACACGCAGGGAATACGTGGAAAGTATTCTTTCTCACCTATCTCTCTAAAAAAAGATCAATAGCAATCCTATCATACAACTACATTTACAAATACACACAAAAAACTACAACTTCCAATTACCTGTACATTAACGTCATGACAACGACATTTCCGTGTGGTTCCGACGAATCCTTCCTCACCAGTGTGACTCCTTCGCTCAGGTCGCCTCAACGATTCCCTGCCAGGGTTATCACACACAGCCGAAGGCTCCTCTCTGACAGCCCAAGCAATGGGAGTTTGCGAGCGACTGGCCGGCCATGAGATGTGGACAAGAAGACCCAGTGTTAGCAACACACTAGTTGATTTATGAGATATATATCTCCACACTCACGTAAAAGCTAAGATTGCTTCTCGTTGAGGAAACCCCACTACCTCTTCCCTACTCCGTCCTCCATCCCCCTCCTCCCCCTATGTGATATTTTAATAGTGGTTGCAGTTAGTTTCTTGTGTGTTATTTTCTTTTGAGATTAGCCACAGTGTTATGGAATCACGTATCTGTAACAGTTTTATTTTACGAGGAGAGAGTTCTACCATCACGTTGGACAATTGGGTAAGACTCATCTCTTGAACGTTGTCTACGTTCGTACAGTTCTCTGGGTTCTCTTGCACACACTTTGCATTCATAACTTCGCCATTTACCTTTGGCTATTCATAAACCATGACTGCACACGGGTGTGTGTGTGTGTGTGTGTGTGTGTGCGTTGGTTTTACGGCCAGAGGATGATGAATATCGGAGAGTCTGACGTGCTCAAGATTTATGTTCCCTTGGCCTCCCACATTCATCATTATCATCATCATCAACTTCATCATAGGCGGTGATTCAGTGCTGTACAGGCAAACACTTGGGTGTGCTTCCGGCTCGGGCAACAGCAGACACGACTTCAAGACGAGCTAAATCAACAATAATTGTGAAGCAGGCATTTTAACAGGGGTATTTATTACGTTCTCATGTCGTTTCGTAAACAAGTTGGCTATATTGAATGTCTCCCCTTCTCGATTCAAGTTGATATGGAGGAGAAGGAAGAAGAGAGAAATCTATGTTGATATAGAAATGTTTATAAACAAGGGGTAAGTGACAAGGCAACACTAGTAAAACTCTCCTCGTAACGTAAACGGTAATCATCAACACACACACACACACACACACACACACACACACACACACACACCATTCAGCGTGATTAATTAACGCTTATTTCTTTCCCATCTTTTCCGTAAATTATGTAAATAAACATCCTCTGTGATTTATCGAGGCAATGATGGCCCGAAATAAAGTATGGCTTTAGAGGACCACAGACCACCATCACCCAGACAAGGTAGGGTCTTAGAGCCCCTCAGCCCGAGGGTGGGAAGGGCTGATGAAGACGTAGGCCATGAGGGAGGAGAGAGAGAGAGAGAGAGAGAGAGAGAGAGAGAGAGAGAGAGAGAGAGAGAGAGAGAGAGGAGGAGGAGGAGAGGGAAGATAGATGGGGGCCAAGGGTGATGGGATCGCGTGGACGAGGTGGCTAGATAATCAAAGCAGAAGGGAGGTAGATGAGAGAGAGTTAAGAATAGAAATGGAAGAATGGATGAGAAATGAAGGATGAGTTGGAAAGTAGATGGGGAAATAGGAAATGAGAGAGACCGAATGTGGGGCAAGGAAAAATGGAGGGATAGAAAGGGAGATGGGATACAAGCAATGAGGGAAGTGAAAGATGGAGCCAGAGAATAGAATAATAAGCATGATAAGAACGATACAGGATATAAGAGACACAGGAAAGAGGGCGCCAAGAAAAAGAGAAAAGAAGCAACAAGGTGGATGGGAAACAGAAAATGGGAGGAAAGGAGAGAGTGGGGACAGGAGACAAAAAAAAAATGGGAGTCATATTTCGCCATACATCACCGATACATCACTGATAAATCCACAGAAACGTTAAACGTAACACTCTACATCACCCAACCTTCAGCTCTGGCCTTCTTTATCGTCGTTCCTCAAGCTTTTGCGAAGTCATCTTTATTTTTTTCTTGGCGTGAAGACTAAATCGACAAAGAAATTTCTACAAGGTTGAATGACCAAAGTATTTGTGACATCCTGAAGGGTTCAATGCAGTGGTTTGTTGCATTTGTAATAGCTTCCATGAACTCATAAATCAAGCCTTCTCCATTTACTCCATTTGGCCAACATATGATTAATCTCGTTTTGTTTGTTAGTCTACCTCTCCATCTTTATCTCTGTATGATATATCTCTCTTTTTCTATAATTGTCTTTCGCTGGGGCGGGTATAATCTTTCCTTAATTGTCTCTGTCCTTCTTATCCTCCTCATGAGAACTTCATCTATATCTTCTCAACGCCCTCTTTCTGCAGTACATTAATTTCTTTTCTGTCCTCCTCCTTATCCCCCAGGGTTCACAACATGCGCAGCGCCTCATTCGTTCTCACTCCTTCCCTCCTAAAGTGACCTTTGCCCCCTTCCTCCTCCTCCTCCTCCTGCAACACATTCTCTAAACCATGTTATGATTATCCTCCATGTTTCCTCTATGCTCTTTCCTATTGTGTGTAAACAGGAGGAGGAAACCCAAGCTGGAACGAATTTCGACGACTTGGTCACATATGCTGAGGAGTTCCTCTGGTTGGAGAGTCGAAGCAAGAGGAACGCGCATTCTCCTCTCCTTATTCGAATGCTAAACTCCATTAGGCTGATGGCTCTTCGTACCCACCCATTGAAATTACGTCGTGAATTAAGAGCTCCACCGTGGAAATACTAGGATAAGAATATATGGGATTCTTTTTTTTTTTTTCCACTAGTTTGAATCGTACTTAAAGACTTATTATGGGGGGTTGGATCACCTGTGATGATAAAAATGAACTAATGGTGGACAAAATTGAAGTTCATCGTCTATAACTATATACTCAAAAATCACGTATGTCACCAATGTCTACCATAACACACGAGATAAATGAAGATAGAATATTCTGCCCCTTTTCTTATTCTGTCCTCTGACGAACGGAAGAGACGTCATAACAGAAGGAGGGTAAACGGAATTACCTGTTTTACTGTTTCCAAACGGTCCATAAACGTCTATGGGCTCCCCAACACTAGTGTCGTGTTTCTTGTCTCCACAAATGACCCTTTTTTCTTGCCACCTCTCTCAACCAGTCTCTGAAGGCAAAAAGTAGTGAACTGGAAGCAAATTACGAACGAGAGAGACGAGGGGTGAGAGAAGAGAAGACTCAGGAATAAAATGAAAGTAGGAAAGGAGTAGGAAAATGGGGAAAAAAGTATTAGTTGATCTATAAGCAAACCAGAGATGAGAAGGCTTCAGATCGTCTGTAACATGGAGTTGAAGCCTTTATTTATTTTTCCTCTCTCTTTCAGAGTGTTTTATGATGCTGTCTGTAACCCGCTGCCTCCGTTGTGATTTCGTCCATCATCCTATTGCAGTACGGTGCCTTCTTGTCTCTTATGACTCTGGATTCACAAAGGAACGCAAATGCAAAGGAATACAAACAGCAATAGACCACTGGATCCTTTCGAAGGAGACCGACGTTCGTTGAAGTTCGACATATCAAAGTTATCTTTGTTCTCTCCTTCTCTCTCCCTCTCTCTCTCTCAACTTGATATGCACTCGTTTGATGCCGAAAGATAATCTGCATCTGCTGATATATAGATCTCTCACAACTGGCTCAAAGTAGACACCTCCCCATCCGCCTACACACACACACACGTCTTACCTTATATCATAGCTCAATCATATAAGTGTTAGTAAATATACATAACACATATTTCATCCCTCCTACACAATAAGAATAAGAGTTCATTAAACATCAATGAGGTGAACATATCATTAGAGTCACTTATTTATTCATAGCATCTTTGAGTTTGATAAAGAAGAAATGTAACTTACATTAACATTTCATGGGACCAGATATACATACATACATATATATATATATATATATATATATATAGTCAGTTTCATTCAGTACACTTATAAACACGCATAATACGTCGTGCCTTATTCACTTTGACGAATTAAGTGGCAATTAATACCACCTGAGGAAGTGGCAGCTACTTACAATTAGTCGACGCTGTCTATATCTGACTTGCCGGAGGAAAAAAATAGGTAATTAACTTTTATGTGTCCGTTTCCCCCACTTCAAGTTGATGGACCTGACGTGTGTTATCTTCTTTTTCACCCGAAGGGATTACGTGTCGTTCCTGGGAGGATAAACCGGATTGAAGCGGGATTGGCTTTGGCATAACTGCGTTCTTGTAGATGCCAATGTGGGGGGGACCGGACCATCCTCATGCCGAGCTTTCTGCTGAGACGGAGAGAGAGAGAGAGAGAGAGAGAGAATGGATGGGGTGCCTTGTGGAAGGGTGGGGGAGGGGAGAGAGGGGCGGTAAGATGTGGATGGGAGGCAGATGGAGTTGTTGGTGAAGGAGTGTGGAAATGGAATTAAACTGTGCATGAAATGGAATGGTTAGTAGACGAAAAGGAAAGCAATAATCGATGGAAGAAAAGGAACAGGGCTTGTTTTAGATCGAAGAGCAGAGAACAGAAGGGAGATGAGCTCGTGGGAGAAGGGGGAAAGGGAGGAAAAACATTAGCTGTTGGAAGGGTGAAGAAGAAGACGACTCAGGGATAGCAAATGGCAAGGGTAAAGGAAAGAAGAGATCAGAGAATGACAAAGGCGAAAGGAAAATGGATACTCGAGAACGAGGCAGAAATAATGGGGTCCTTCTACCCCTCGCTACCTCAACACCAAATCTTCCTACCTCAAAGTATCTTAGGAACTTCAGAATATATATATATATATATATATATATATATATATATATATATATAAAATATTCATTTACATGACAATAAAAAAAGATTTCGTTCTCGTTTGAATACCACTGTTCAAAGAAAGTTTATCTAGTTTCCCTTTTACCTGCCTGGTTCGACCATGGCATCCTTCATCACTAAATGCTTTCGTGGAAGTGTTGGGTGGAAACAAGTTGCGATTATTAGTGCAGCTTTAACTTCGGGTTTTTTTTTTGATTGCACGTTCTTAAGGCCTAAAGTAGAGTAAAGTAAGTGTTCCCTTCAAGCTTAAACGCGTGTTACTTAACGCTCACTCACTCTTAAGGGTTACTTTAAGTTCTAAGGATAGTAGCGTTTCTTTAAAGGTTGAAGGGGGGGAAAGGTTATGGGATGTTTAAATGTACGTGTTAGTTTCGGTTCGATGGAGCCGAGTTCAACCTCTGACCCTTGGCCAACATTTATTCTGTGCTCCCTTACCTACCTACCTACCTCCCCACCCTACCCCCTTTCCTCCATTCCTCCCCTCATCACCACCCCACCCACTCCTTCCCTCCTTACCTCCCTCCCTCCCGCACTGTCTCCCCCTCTCTCTCTCCCTCCCTCCTCTCTCTCCGGACCTTTGACTCTTCCCCCCTCCTCCCCAACACCCTCCCACCCCTCACATCTATGGTAATTTATGGAAACCTAATCTTTACTGACCCCTACCCTTCCTCCATAGCTTTCCTAAAACCACTACAATTCTTATTGTAAATTTTGTCTCTCTCTCTCTCTCCCCTCTCCCTCTCTCTCTCTCTCTCTCTCTCTCTCTCCACACAGACTGCGAATTTGCCGTGAATCCACAATAAATCAATATACAACATCAGACCGGCCTTTCAAATCTCCTACGAGTCATCTCAGTACGAGAAACTGCTTCAGTTAGCGCAGTGAGTACGACAACACCATCTACGAGAGGAAAATCATAATCATTAGACAACGAGAACTGGACGAAAACGAATAACACACCTCCACCTCCTCCCCACCCTGGACCACTCAGTTAAGCCAGACCCTCTTAACCAATACGGATCAGCTGTTATTATTATTACCGGGCAAGATTGGACGCTCGTAATTCACTCTCGGATAGCCGCACGTCAAAGGCCCACTCCGCAAGCCCTCTGTAATTGGCTTTCCAATAAGCTGATGAAGTCCTTAACCTTCTCATTATCCGAGGTGTAGTTATCTGAGAGCTAGGGGGTTCTGTCTCGTGTGAGTAATGCGCGAGCAGATACCATCAGGAGGACTGAGTCTCAAAAAGCTCTATGATGCAAATCCGAAGCAAAGGGAAGGGTGAGGGGGGGGGGAGACATATATATACCCGCCCCCCCCCGAACAATGAGACGAGGTGGGTTTTATTGCTTCGTGGTGTACAGTTCATTGTTGCCATGCAGGTGAACTGGGAATGGTCTTCAGGTATTTCAGATGGCCGGATGTGCGTGGTTACTCCAGGTGTATTCACGACCTTATATATATATATATATATATATATATATATATACATGCAAATATATATATATATATATATATATATATATATATATATATATATATCCTAAAAATATAGAAAGTTTCAGCTACGTTTGGACTGATCCAAGCCATCTCGGTTTTCATCCATCCACCGTCAAACTAAGGAACTTCCGACCTTTACCATCTGTCTCAACGCTGACAGCCAGGCCCATCGTCTCCTCCAGAGCGGATGACCTGCATTTACCCAACAGCTCTGACCTTGAGTTGCGTTCCTATACCAGCGATATGTGCGTTTCCAAAAAAAAAAAAAAAAAAAAATAAAATGGGTGACTATATATATATATGTATATATATATATATATATATATATATTGAGTGTCCTTCTACCCTCTTACCTTTCTTGTGCCTCTGAAGCACTTGGCAAGTTAAGCACGTTCACCGGCCGGGATCAGAGGTCAAGAACTGTGGTGGTGATGTGTGTCTGTCTCTGTGGGGTGACTCCAGCGTACGTGCGAGAAGCAAGTGTCCTTTTGTCAATGTGGATGTTGCATCTTGGGCATAAGGGATCTCGTGCTGTACTGAATGACCGTCGAGGAGGGTGGGGTTGGTGTCGAGAGCACCCAGAGGAGAAAGTGTGTCTCGTACATGCTTGAGGGATGGTACTTTCAGGTGGATGTAGGAGGTCTGGTAGAGATGCTGTTAAGGCTAGGAGTGGCTAGGAGGACGAGTGGTGGGATGTTTCTTGCTTGTCGAGACATTATGTCAGGGATAGGTTTTGTTAATGCTGTGTTTGGGGGGAGAGTTGGGGAATTCTGTGGGTATAGGTTGCAGAAGTGTGAGGCTTTTAATTTGGGCTTGAGTGCAGCTGGTGGGTTATGTAGTGGCTTGCGTAGGAGGGGTCAAGCATTCTTCCAGAGAACTTAGTGCATGTTGAGGTTAGTTTTGTGATGTGTGTATTTTGCTCTCTTGTGCGGATAATGAATGTGTGTGGTTGCTGAGCAACCAATGATTGCTTTGATTGCTTCATTATATGTGGATTATAGTCATATATATATATATATATATATATATATATATATATATATATATATATATATATATATATATAAATGACAATGAATACTAGCCACTAGCTCTGATATATTCTTGCACGTAAATAACAAGAAATCCCTGCCTTCATATTCGCCAAGAGGATGAGGTGGAGACGAAAACAATGGAAAAAGGATTTCAATAGTGTCTCATGGAAGAACAGCAGAGTTTCCCCAGCTGAACTCTCCTCATTCGTACCTGTTCATAGATGGAAAGTCGTGCACATTATGTCCTACTACCCCTCACTATCCCTCCACCCTCCCCTTCACGACGACCACCATCCTCTCCCCCCTCAACCCACATACGTCATACTCTGTCATGGCCTCGTCATACATCACTGTGTAATTGTGGCTGTGGTAATGAATTAAGTCGTACATCATTCTTCTCCTCATTTAGGACTTGCTGGTCAACCATTTACTTGTGGCGGCGATGAAGGAGGACTTGTAAGTGATGTGTGGATATATGCACTTAATTTTGATGTATGTATATGTATTCTTGCCTAAATCTATGCATGCATACATAAGTGCATTCGTGTATTATATATATATATATATATATATATATATATATATATATATATATATATATATATATATATATAATGCTTACCTGTAGCACAAGCTTCGATTTCTTAAGGTAACCACTCCCTTTCTGTATTTTCTGTCACATCATCGTACATTCTCAGGTCACTCTCCCTGATAACGTTAAATCAGGAATTCCTGGCAATTCGTTATCTTGAGGCGTTCAAAATAACATGTACCTTGATGCCTTTACTCCCAAGACACCTGAGGAGGAAAATGTGTGGTCAGTAACTCCCATTCATACGGCAAATTCTTCCAATACCTGATTCTTAACCACCAATAATGATACAAGTTATCATCCTCTATGTACATGTTGTAGCCATTAATGTCCAATACTAAAATCACAACAGTTATCAACATTATAGCTACCTGAAGGCCGACACATGCCACTGGTGTTATGATATCTTCTCTAATTATGACATTACTCTGGCCAACCCACCGTTCCATGACCTATGGCAATCATCATCCCTTACACCACAGTGGTTTGCCGTCCCCCGTAATCACCACCAGCCTTGTGGTACTTATCACCACCACTGTGACACCACCATTTCCCTCATTACGTTCGCAGCCACCATTGTCAAGGAGGGAGGAAGAGAGAGAGAGAAAAAAAAAGCAGATGTGGTTGTCTGATGACCATTTTAGGGCCTTCATATTTGTGTTGTCACTACTGCTATTGTTGCTATCATTCCTCACTTTCTTGGTATCTATTTCTTAAAGCATCTATTATTAATCTCATTATTGGGGCCCCTATTTTGGCTATTATTAATGATACACACTCCAGCTATTACCACAACTACTACTGACAGTTAACCCTTACTATCACAACCATTGCTTTTATTACCCTTTACAATTACTGTTAAAACCACTGGTATTGACAACATAGCTATCGTCACTATCAAAATCCCTTACTATGATCAATAGCATCATCAATGGCGCGATTAATTCCAAAATTACTATATTTCCAGTAGAGTTGTTACCCCTTTATTACCAGCCAGAACTATCAATGTTATTAAGTAGCCATTGCCATAACCACTACTAAGATGTATATGATGTATATGTTATGGTCAATAATATCTCTAGCACTACCACTACTATCATCACCACCACTATTATCAGTAACGAAGCCTCCATGAACATCCCATACTATAACCCCCTACTACAGCCAGATTTAATAGCTCTTACCACTATCTTTTTTTTTTTCTAACAAGATCAGAGAAACTACTATTGTACCTATTACCTCTAACACTGCCAATCAAACCTTCTCTTGCACCTTGAAAATAAAAAAAAAAAAAAAAGACTCCAAACTCAACAGCGGAAAAGTTTTGGAGGGAGAGTTGGCTCAGGGTGAGGAAGTCACATGATATATCATCGCATGATGAATCATAGATCATTGCATGATGAGTCATGAGCTGAAGATTGATCATATGTTCGGGGTTTTACAGCTCAATCAGCGGTTGTTCTCAACACCAAAGGAAAAATGGCACGTTTACCTGCGAAATAGAGGGGGTATGAGGGGGGGGGAATGGTTTGAGAGAGAAAAGGACATGGTGAATAGCGATTTGAGGGAGAAAGGTGCGTGAGGTGGAGGGGCGTTACCGAGCCAGGCAGCTATCTACTTTTTTTAGGAGATATTCTTGAATTATATATGTGTATGAATATACATTCTCTCTCTCTCTCTCTCTCTCTCTCTCTCTCTCTCTCTCTCTCTCTCTCTCTCTCTCTCAGACCGACGGGCGCGTATATATGCACCTAATCCTTCTTGCTCATACACTTTTACCTCTAAACCTTGAGCGCCGAATTCTCCCCCTCCTTCTATCCCTCCCTCCCACCCTCTCTCTCTCTCTCTCTCTCTCTCTCTAGCCCTCTACGACCTGACGGGTCTTGCTGAGTTGGAGCACAACTTAGATATAGATTGTACGCTAGGGTTTATAAGATCCGGGTCGTTGCAACAGGTTCCTCCAGTAGGAGACCTGAAGTCGCCATGTGGCTCCTGACGAAGGGTGCTCTACTCTCTCGCCCTCCTATCTGCTGGGGTCCTGAGGAGGACTCTGGCTGGTGTTCACACCCAGGGGATGGGTGATCCCTGTGCTATCATATCGTCTGTAAGTTTCAGTCTGTCTCCCCTGTGTGCGTCTTTCTCTCAATCTATGTGGCTGTTCCTTTTTCTATCTCTCTATCTCTCTTTATACCGTTCTCTCCTCTCTCTCTCTCTCTCTCTCTCTCTCTCTCTCTCTCTCTCTCTCTCTCTCTCTCTCTCTCTCTCGCGGCGAGACATAACCCGGAAGCTTCTCGTAGACCACAGGAAGTGTGAACTGCCGCTGGTGCGAAATCATGGAGAAAGCAGAATATAAGGTAACAAAGGGAAAATCAATTGGAGGAATGGCTCAGAGAATGAATACTAGACGGGTGCAAGCAAAAATGAAGAAAGAGGAATAAATCTGACAGAAGTAGTAAAGAAAGAGAAAAAAGAGAAAAAGAAAGACAATACGTATAATGATACTTTGCCATGATGATACAGGGCTATCGCGTAACGCTCACCGCACAGGAAGAGAGAGAGAGAGAGAGAGAGAGAGAGAGAGAGAGAGAGAGAGAGAGAGAGAGAGAGAGAATCTCCTCCTCCCCCACCAAACTCACTTCGTTCTCACCACCTCCCCTCCCCGAGCTCTGTGATGGCAGACCTCCAGCGGCAGCAGCTAGCTAATATTGCTGTATTGCATGCGTATCATTTATCCCTTGGCCTTCAAGCGACGGGTCTGCAAGACAGAGTGCGAGCTGGAGATTAGCACGTCCATATATCCTGAGATATTGCCCCGGTGGGAGAAAACTGCACCGGGCCGAGACGCCCACCTTGATGAGGTGGTGATGTCCACCTTTTTCATACACGGGACGAGATGGCCCCCCTGATACGTTGCTCCTATCGAGGAAAGATGTACAGAACTATATGATGTCACCTTGGTGAGGCGGCACCTCCCTCCCCAGCAGGGAATAAGACGGGGTATCCTCCCCCTCGGTGGAACTAAACAGGGCGAAGGTGTCCCCACTTTTTCCATGGAGCAAAAAAAAAAAAAAAAAAAAATGTTTGAAAAACGTCTGAAACGTTTGCCGAAGAAAAAAATCTCACTGATCCACGATGCCAAATTATGAGGCGATTCGTGTCCTCTGATATGCAATTAGACAACCCACTGGAAACGTTGCTCCGATGGAATTAATATGGGATAAAACTGCCCTCTGGAAATTTGCTCACGTCTCAAGACAGACTCTTTCAGTTCCCCGACGTCACCTTGATAAGATGAGGCTGTCCTGCCCTTCAGTGGATGGGGACTGGGACAATAAGTTACCCCAAATAAGCAGATGGTACAAACTGATCTGTAATGGAAAACCCGTAAACCTTAGATGATAATCAGAGATCTAACATATGGCTCGTTTAGACCTGTGGTTTGACCCTATGTATACATGTGGCTTGACTCTGGCTCCCACAAGGCCGCTTTACCACCATGAAGAATGGTAGTGTTGTGAGGACGGAAGCAGTGAGAGAGAGAGAGAGAGATGGGGGGGAATCTATAAATGCCACTAGGTCTCCTTGGAACTGTCTTTTATCTTATGCTTAGTAGAAACTGAACGAGTTACTTCTTCCTTGTTCTACACCGAGGTAATGTTATGTTTTTTGTACAACACTTGTATCCAGATTTTGATTACTGTTCCTTCTCTCTCTCTCTCTCTCTCTCTCTCTCTCTCTCTCTCTCTCTCTCTCTCTCTCTAAGTCCCCCTCCCCCCCACCACCTTCCTTGTCCAGGTACCTGTCTCTTCCCCTCTGCCTCTCATACACGTGGGTTGCTGGCATTCAGTCCACAAACAAACACACGCTCCGTCTTACTCATAACACTCGACAGACTCTTTACTCTCTGTCTCGCTACTCTTTTAAGTCCACATTTTCTATGCGGTGAACGCTACTCGTCCGCCCTGCCTAATGCCAAAAAAAGAAAAGAAAAATCTCGTTTTAGGTACTTTTAGGTCCTCCATACTATCCCTCCCTCTCTTTCTCCTCTCTCTCATTCGAGTAATCCCCTTAGGCCACGAACCCCATCCCCCTCCCTGGCGAAACTCTACCCCTCCATCTTCGTCCTCTCCCTCTCTTTTAGCGTCGAAGGCACATTACCTTCCGTGATCCCCTCGAAGAACCATAAGATCAAAGGTCCTTCACCAGTAGCCAAAGGCGAGACCAGACTAAATCAAGCCTCGCAGAAACTACCAGTAATATATATAGGACAAAATAACATAGTCCGTGAAGAGAGAGAAAAAAGATTAAGACCAAAAAAAGAAAAGGTTTCACTTAATGGTGGGTTTCTGATTTAGTATTTTGGTTTCTTGTGGTTTATTGGTTTTGTGTTTACGTGTTTATGTAATTGTATCGTTTGTTCGGCAGCCTTCGTCCAATTTGCTGCATCATTGAGGTAAAATATAGACCCTATTGGTGATATTATGACGTGGTGATTCGGCTTTTATACGTTTTTAGCTTCGTGGTTTTATTTTATTCATGTTTCTTCATTTTTCCTCTTTCATTTTTCAAATATTTACAAAGAGGATTTAATCCCTTACTTTTCAAGACTTAAACTTAAGTCTGTAGAGTATCTTAGTCCATTCCTCTAAGACCATTTCTTTTTCTCCTTCCCATTCTTACTCTATTTTCTACTTTGGCTCCCATTCCCCTATCACGGGGTCACAGGTCAAACGCTATATTATAACACTACACTTAAAGTTAAGTGTTCAAAAGACTTGGATTAAAGCAAACGACACAACACAGGGGTGTCCCTGTTTCTATCATATTCAGAGAACATCAGATAAAGTTTAGGATTCGAACTCTGGGTCTGGTTTAGTGGTGTTCTGAAAGAGTCAAGTCATTCTGGGGAACAAAAAGTGTTTTGATGAGTCAGTCACTCCTCTATATCTAAACTACTTCAGATGAGGCTTTGATGGAAGAGTACATAGCTCATTGTACTGGCAAGGGTGAAAGCGTTTTGATGTGTTGACTTTGATTTTATAGTTCCGGGTTCGCAACATATACGTAGTCATTTGCACAGAGAGAGACACGTTAAAGAAATGAAACGGAAAGAGTTGGAGATGGATGAATTTGAATAAACCGAGATAGATGGAGAGAGAGAGAGAGAGGTGATTAAGAAAAAACAACAGACCCTTAAACAAAGTAGGATAGTAAATAGACATTAGGGCTATGAATTATACCCTGCTTTTTAGGTAATTAATCATATGCGAGGTTGTAGGTTTTGTGTTTTTTTCTTCCCCCCCTCAGTGTTACTCCTGCAGTTCTAGGTTTATTGCTTTCTCTTATTTCTCCAATAGCCTCTACTGTTCCTGGATTTATTGTTCGTTTCGCTGGTTCTTCGCGAGGGTAATCGCTCTGACATGATGAAATTTAAGTCTCTCTCTCTCTCTCTCTCTCTCTTTTGGCAATGAAGTAAAAACTTCCCCTCTCTCTCTCCCCCCCCTCCCTCCACATCATCTTCGTTTATGTGTCCGCACCGTTAGACTAAGTACCCTATTACGTCTTGGTAATGACCAATTAAACGTTAAGCTTATCTCTTTTTTGTACCTATTTCGTACGGTTCTACCGTGCATCCAACCTTAGTCTTTCATGTCTGTTATCAAGCTTCAATAGATTAGATATCACTAGGTAGCTTAGTTCGTATCATCCATTACATCTGTCTAAAGTTCTTAAAGATGTTTATCAGTGCATTTCCGTCGCGCTCAAGGATCGTACCACCACGCTCAGGGATCGTACCACCACGCTTCAAGGATCGTACCATCGCGCTTCAAGGATAGTACCATCGCTCTCAAAGGATCGTCCCATGGAGTTCATGAGGATAAAGTTACAAAAAAAAATGCAGGACTGTGGTTTCAAGAAAATATGACGATTGTAAAACATCAGTGAGGACGAATTCTAAAGGAAAGTAAATAAAGATTAGTTTTACGAAGCTAGAAAATCATTACCGAAAAGTGTTTTCTATAAAGAAATGATGAATTAGCAATCCATTATTATTAAAAGAGATTACTCGAGGCTCTTTGTTAATTGGCTAATTGCCTGTGAGGTTAGCCAATTACTTCTAATTAGTCAAATGAGATAGCCGACCTTTATTGATAGTCTTCAATATCGCAAAACGAGATTGAAAAAGGTACCTAATCTGCCCCATTCTCAAAAGTACCTAATCTGCCATCTACTCTCAGAGGTACCTAATCATCCCTCAATAGTTGCGTAGTTGAGTAATCACTCAACTACGTAACTAGCTAGTCAAGAAAGTTGGTCTCACTCCTCCCCCATTTGGTCCAAAACTGCTTGATATTCGAGTGCTCAGAGAAATCACCAGTTCTTCTCCAATTTGTCGAAATGGCAGGTGATCATATGATTAAGAAACGAGGTAATCAGCTTTTTCGTATTCAAAGGTAGTTTGTCGATATCTAACTGTTGTACTCGAATAATCTCTAGCTGATCTATAATGATATTCATTATAGACAAAAGGTTAGATAATCTGAAATGATCCAATAAAACAATGTACATTTTCCTCAGTCAGTGAATGAGACTTACTTACATTGGATGAATGAGGAATGTTCATCCCCTTTTTTTTTTTTTACCTCCTCCCTGATTGGATGATGAGAATGAAGGATTCATACTCGCCAGCCAATCCCAATGTGGCTTGCAACCCTATGGGTAATATGGGGGTAAATTATCATGTCATGAATTATACACTACGCACCAGAATTACGTGATAATGTTCACTTCGAGAATGAGTTAAGGATTATGTTGTGTTCTGATGGTAATTATCATCAAACTGGGACTTTGATCTTGACATGACTTACACCGACGAAGTCAAAAGGAGAAGAGAAATGAGAAGCTATTGTTTGAAATCATCTAGAGTAGTAGTTCGGCCTTATTTATATATATATATATATTCCTTTAACCGGCTGCTCTATGTATGCTTTCTTCAAATGGCTGTAGTTAGGAATTAATACCTTAAATGGATATGCATGTCACACTTCCTTGTCTAGACACTGAGTCCATTCCTCTCTATTTTAATACGGAGTCCATTGCTCTCCTAATCCCACGAAAGAACTCTATACTATTCCTAAGGAATAGAATGCTTCTTTTCCACTGGGTGGAAAACACGTTCGTGATCCACCTCATGTAGGAGGGCAGGTCAGGCACGGTATTAAATGAGAATGGTTTATGAGCCATCAGGAGCAGGTCTTCAGGCACAATATATATAATGGTATCTACGCACTTGGGGTAGTCCGTGACGTCACTTTTGAGCTGTTCTTCCTCGCTGCTGATTGGGAGACCCTCAAATCACTGTCTGATATGTGATTGGCTACTTGGTAACTGCTATTACTCTAGTGGCTCCTTCGTGACTACAGCCCTAAGGGTACAATATGGACCTGGTATGAATTAATAGCGCATTGTACACGTCAATATTATCGCTAGGGGGAAAGAGGGGTTGGGGGGGGGGACAGATTGTGCTTTATATACGGTCATATCGTCCTTGAAAATGACGGGTGCTAAAACCCCCCACGTCGCCTCCCCTCTCACAGGAGAGCCAGCCACTGGTGACCCAACTAAAGAACGGGACGCTCTTCGAGGCTGATCCGACCCTTCGAAGTAGTTTTCGAACTCCGCCTTGATAAATCATTGCTACGGCTGAGAAGGGTGACAGGATCTACATAATGAATGGAAGAGACAGTCTACATCTACAAGCGTCAGTCGAGAGATATACTGTTGATAGTAATTGCCTATAATTAGGGCCCTGGTGGTCAATTATTATGCCCCCTAAATAACAGTTAAGAGCTCTTATATGTCGCTTATGTCTCTTATACCTTTCTTTTGCCCTCTGCTTCACTATCCTTTCTCCATCTATGTAGATTAGGAGTTTCAGAAGACTATTACTGTCCTCCTGTAGCTAACCTCGTCATAGACCGTCAGGTCTTCTATTATCTAACCTTGGCCATGTACACATTCTGTCTCTCTCTCTCTCTCTATATATATATATATATATATATATATATATATATGTGTGTGTGTGTTTCACCACGAACATAATTCCACGAGAAGAGCGGTGTAACATTTCCTTAAATCAAAAGAAACAAGAGAAGTGTTAAAGCAGCATGTGAAAATATTCGAAGTAATGAGAAGCGAAAGTTTGACAGTCCTCAGAAAGTTTATATATTATCTGAGAACTTGTGCGTTCCAGATAAAGTTACGAGATTTTTATAGTTTGTCCTTAAGAAATTGAGAGTTTTGTGAATTCGGGTAAAGAACAACCAGCCAGCCAGGTTTCTTCTTTTTCTTCTTCTTCCTCTTCTTTTCTTCTTACTTCTTCCTCTTCCTCTTCTTACTTCTTCTTACTTCTTATTCTTCTTATTCGTTTAATGAAAACTGGAGATCAGGGTAAAAGGACGAGAGAGGTAGAGTAAAAAATCTCACATTTTCTCATTTTTCTCTTCTGGAAATAATAAAATATTGTCTTTAATCTGCCGAACGAAACGTATTACCTCCGAGAACGCATGTCGTCTGTACAGTAAGCGACTTGATGAGAGAAAGACTATAATCAGAGACACAGAGGAAGAATAATTTCGATTAAACATTTGGTCTGTGTCACGTTTGTTACAAGCGCTGTGGATAATGCTGCAGTAAATGTTAAACGAATCTTATCGACCCGCTAGAATGTACCAGTTATACCTTCGGTTATTGTATCATTGCAAGATCTTTCCCCCCACTCATTTACTTATTATTCCAAGAGTTTATTATTTTTTCCACGCATCTATTCACTTTCTCACATATCTACTTATATGCCCACACAGTCATTCCTTTTCCCACGCATTTATCCACTTTCCCACGTCTTTGCTTATATTCCCAGGCCTTCGTTCATATTTCTACACATTTATTCCTTTTCCCATTGATTTATATCCTATGATTCCGAGTATGTGAAGAGACTTCCATGTTCTTATGCAGTACCAACCACTTCTTCCTTGTCAGTTTCAGGGCTCAAAAATATTTACTTGGGGAGTCTCTCTCTCTCTCTCTCTCTCTCTCTCTCTCTCTCTCTCCAGCTTGTAATTTGCCTCCTCCCACTGCCTAATTTGCATATTTATGCATATTGACTTTTCCTACATGATGGGGGTTGGCGGAAGAGAATATAGTTATAAAGGAGACGAGCGGCTCTTACAAGACACTCCAATAGTGTTTTATATATACATATATATATATATATATATATATATATATATATATATATCCGAATTTGCAAATTCACCTGTTCTGCGAATCCCCGGAACTGACCAATCATTGTGTTAACCCTCTACTTCCAGCCACACATCATCGCTCATTCCAACAACATTTTCACCTTTTCCTCCCAAAGAGGCGAACACAAAAGCACCTGGCGTCACTAACAATACTTTAGAGAGGGGTTGGTGGGTGGGTGGGTGGGTGGGTGACGTCATCCAGGAACTGAATCTACATACGTAATATTTCATAACTCATTTGCATACGAGGGACATCAGAGCCATCTCCATCTCTCAGACGGGTTTGGTCTGAAACCCAGGGATGATGAACGACTCCGTGGCTGCCCGGGCTAAATGCTCGCTATCCCCAGGAGATGGACCCGGCGTCCTCCTCTTTAAGTTCTCCTCTTCCAGTCCCGCTCGTAAAGTCCTCTGTGTGTGTGTATATATATATATATATATATATATATATATAATATATATATGAAGGCAGACAGTATGAATTATGTACATGTGCATATATGTATGTGTATATACATATATATATATATATATATATATATATGAAGGCAGACAGTATGAATTATGTACATGTGCATATATGTATGTGTATATACATATATATATATATATATATATATATATATATATATATATATATATATATAATATATATGAGTTTTGGAAAGAGGGGCAAGTATGAAGTCTGTTGGGGATGAGAGAGCTTGGGAAGTGAGTCAGTTGTTGTTCGCTGAAGATACAGCGCTGGTGGCCGATTCATGCGAGAAACTGCAGAAGCTGGTGACTGAGTTTGGTAAAGTGTGAAAGAAGAAAGTTAAGAGTAAATGTGAATAAGAGCAAGGTAATTAGGTACAGTAGGGGTGAGGGTCAAGTCAATTGGGAGGTAAGTTTGAATGGAGAAAAACTGGAGGAAGTAAAGTGTTTTAGATATCTGGGAGTGGATCTGGCAGCGGATCATAGTGTGGGGGAGGGGGCGAAAATCCTGGGAGCCTTGAAGAATGTGTGGAAGTCGAGAACATTATCTCGGAAAGCAAAAATGGGTATGTTTGAAGGAATAGTGGTTCCAACAATGTTGTATGGTTGCGAGGCGTGGGCTATGGATAGAGTTGTGCGCAGGAGGATGGATGTGCTGGAAATGAGATGTTTGAGGACAATGTGTGGTGTGAGGTGGTTTGATCGAGTAAGTAACGTAAGGGTAAGAGAGATTGTGGAAATAAAAAGAGCGTGGTTGAGAGAGCAGAAGAGGGTGTTTTGAAATGGTTTGGGCACATGGAGAGAATGAGTGAGGAAAGATTGACCAAGAGGATATATGTGTCGGAGGTGGAGGGAACGAGGAGAAGTGGGAGACCAAATTGGAGGTGGAAAGATGGAGTGAAAAAGATTTTGTGTGATCGGGGTCTGAACATGCAGGAGAGTGAAAGGAGGGCAAGGAATAGAGTGAATTGGATCTATGTGGTATACCGGGTTTGACGTGCTGTCAGTGGATTGAATCAGGGCATGTGAAGCGTCTGGGGTAAACCATGGAAAGCTGTGTAGGTATGTATATTTGCGTGTGTGGACGTATGTATATACATGTGTATGGGGGTGGGTTGGGCCATTTCTTTCGTCGGTTTCCTTGCGCTACCTCGCAAACGCGGGAGACAGCGACAAAGCAAAAAAAGAAAAATAAATGAAGGCAGACAGTATGAATTATGTACATGTGTATATATGTATATGTCTGTGTATATACATGTGTATGGGGGTGGGTTGGGCCATTTCTTTCGTCTGTTTCCTTGCGCTACCTCGCAAACGAGGGAGAGAGCGACAAAGGAAAATAAAAAAAAAAAAAATTATATATATATATATATATATATATATATATATATATATATATATATATATATATATATATATATTGATTTAGTGACTTAATGATGTAATTTGAACATTGGATTTATAAAACAATGACTCTTAGCTGCTGTAATTACACATCTCAGATATTATATGTCTTTTTCTCACCCTAACGAGCTTGTATCATCGGGCGTACGTGTGAAAGTATTGCGAGCATGAGTTATGAAAAAAACGAGCGAATCGATTTTGTAATTACAATACTCAGATAAACATTCTGCCAATGAGTGTTCATTTGTATAGAATGGCATGATATCACTGACAAGTGATACCAAAGGAGGAGAGGATGAGTTTAAGTGATGGGTTGTTGTGTTAGTGGCTATAGTGATGGTGGTGACGGATTGTGATGGTGGGGAAAGTAGTTCTTGTACTGGTTATGGTGGACATTAGTGAATGAAAAAAGAGACCGTCAGGATCTATTACCATTAATCCAAAGACATAAAATTCCCTGGAGCGCTTTTGAGCTTAATAAAACACCCGAGGAATAAATACCTTCTCCCTGGCTGGATGGCAGAGAAAATAAATGACTGAGAAATAAAGAAAAGGTATTTCCACGAGAGTCATCTCCCTTAAGTCTTGCCAGCGAGGCAAGTAGTTCGTTAACCCCCACAACAGCCTACAAACTATCCACGTCCCGACACTGCCTCCCAGAAACGTTACATGACTACAAGCGACGAACTCAACCGAGCTTATCGGAGCGCGGCGTTGGTTCCGTCCTCCTCCTCCTCCTCCCCCACATTCCCTGGTTCCTCATCAGCCTGCAGTGGATGGCCTCCGTGTGACCTGAAGTGGACGACGTCCGTGTAACCTGGAGTGGACAATGTCCGTGTGACCTAAAGCACATTGCGTTCGTCTGACCTGAAGTAGATGGCGTTCGTGTGACCTGATGTGGATGATGTGCGCGTGACCTGAAGTACATTGCGTTTGTCTGACCTGAAGTGAATGGCGTTCGTGTGACCTGAAGCGGATGGTGTCCATGTGACCTGTATACGTGGCCACAGTGAGCCAACTCAGAGCAAATGACAGACACAGATGAAACAGAAAAAATGTGTGTGTGTGTGTATGAGCGTGTGCGTGCTAATCTTGCCATAGGGAAATATCACCAGTCGTACACACTCGTCTATCAGTACTCGCTAGTACACGCGGGTTGCAGAGGAAAAAAGTGATATCGAACGTGCGGTCGAAAAAAAAATCCACCTTTATTTCCTAGCCATATAACGGAAGAAGAAACTTTTAGTAAATGATACAAAAAGAAAAAAAACTACAAGCTCGTACGAACCATGCTACAGCAAACGGTACAGGGAAACATCTGACGAGTCTAGTTATACATCGCCCCTCGAAGATGCTGACGGTGGTGGAGAGAGAGAGAGAGAGAGGGATGTGTAGTAAAAATGAAACTCCCAGATGGCCGGCGTGACCTTTGCGAACCACAGATGGCAAGGAGAAAGGGCATGTGTTTGTGTGTGTGTGTGTGTGTGTGTAGTGTGAGTTCAGGTGGTGTCAAGAAGCCCCTTGCAAATACAAATGGTGAAATTTTCAGGGCTACCCTGGGAAAGTTTGTGTGGAGTTTACACCTGTTGCAAACCAAAGTTAACCAATAAGGATGAAAAAGGATATAAAGGAACGGACTAGGAATGTTGCCGCGTCTTTCAAACAATGAGAGGAAAAAGTTCAGAACGGAACAATGAAGCAATGGTTCGAATGGAAGGAGAAATGCTGTTTTGAGGCACAGATATGAGACTCGTTCTCGGCTGAAGAAGAGGAAAGAAGAAATAAGAAAGGAGGAGAATATAGAAGAACTATCGTTACATTTTAATAATTTATGGGACAGCTGCACTTACACACACACACACACACACACACACACGGAGAGGAGAGAGAGAGAGAGAGAGAGAGAGACTGCAACAAGCAATAATCCTTTCCCTTTAACATCTGCTGTAGGAAAAGGTTCAACTCCAGTTCAACTTTCACTACCAGAATAGTCTCCCCTCCTCCTCCTCCTCCTACGCCTCCTCCTCTTTGAGTCGTTGTGCCGTCGAAGTAGAGGCATGAAGATAAATGGACTGACAAACAATATCTCCCTTAACATTGGTCAACAGAGAGAGAGAGAGAGAGAGAGAGAGAGAGAGAGAGAAGCGACTGCAGCGGGACCTTCGGAGCCAAATCGCGACGTAAGGCTAAGGTGTTTGGACTAATAAGTTGAGCTGGGGCAGGAGAAGACTGGCACCCTGTGAGATACTGCCTGTCCGCCTCCAAGCAAAATCATTGATTTATTAATGCCTTCGGAGAACCCGGGTGTGGAAACTTTTAATTGCGCTCATTACAACGTGTTATCTGACGTGCGGGAGGAGGAGGAGGAGGAGAGGAGGGGGACAGTAGAAAGCGTAGGAGGTTTGTGGTTGTTGTAGAGTGTGTGGTGTAGGAGGAGTAGAGATTCAGAAAAGGAGAAGGGCACCTGTAGAAGATGTGAAGGATGAGGGGGGAACTGGAAAGGAAGAATAATGTAAGTAGATAAGAGAAGAATGTGTGGTGGAAGAGGAAAGGAGTATGTTTATAAGTTTAGTATTAAGAAGTGAAAAGGCAGGAGGATGTGAAGGAAGACAAAGGAAAGGGAGAAGAGGAAGAAGAGGATGAGGAGATATAGAGTTGTACGTGGTAGAACGGAGAAGCATAAGATATAGAAACATAATCAAGGAGAAAAAGAAAGAGAGAGAAGAGATGTTTTGAAGAAGGAGAGAACAGGTGTGAAAGAAAAAAAAAATGAGGCTTTGAAAGAGGAGGAGGAGAGAAGTAGAAGAACAAGAGAAGAGAAGGAGAGCATGGGTGGATGAGGGTATCATTCTAATATGTTATCATGAATATTGCATGCTATAGACCAGCCTGGATCCAGCAGGTAGGAACGTTGTGATACGAATGCTGAGCAGGAGTCGGAAATATGAGTGGGCACCATGCAGGCCACACACACACACACACACACACACACACACACACACACACAACCACACGCTCTTTTATATTCCCAGTGTCACTGAAACTCTACAGTGCAAGTCGCCCTTTAAAGCGAAGGAGAACGTCTGCTTGGATTCCCTACTTTATAGCCGCTGTCTAGGGCTTGCTTAGGTGGAACAGGAGAGTCATGTAGTGTAAGTGGATCATTCTTAAATTTTCCCTTTTTTTTTGGGGGGGGGTTCTTTATCGAGTACCTGAGGGGGAGGACCGACTGCTTAATTGGAGCGAGAGGGTTTAAAAGGATTTACTGTATTTGTTGTCAGTCGGTCACACAAAAGAATTACTGCTTCAAATTATGTCTTCCTTTGGCTTATATAGATGTCTATTGTCCGGTGTAATTGCAGGGTGTGAGGAGGTTGCAAAGGGGGGTTCGACATCTTGCATATAGAAGGAGGAGGACGTGTTGATTCCATTTCTTCACCTGAGGGAGTCTCTCTCTCTCTCTCTCTCTCTCTCTCTCTCTCTCTCTCTCTCTCTCTCTCTCTCTCTCTCTCTCTCGACCTTAAATGACCATACGACCTCAGCCAAGCATTGCCACTAGACCTGGAAACCGTTTCGAAAGGGAGTGCTTTTTTTTTTGTTTTTGTTTGAATGCACAAGCGACACTGGATACTTTCGTAAGGGCTTAAACAGGCCTTTTAGATCCACGAGGACTTGTACCTTTTTCTCACCATATGAGAATAAGTACGAAGGATTAGCTTCGATCCTTTCGATAGCAGGGTCCCTCCACAAATTAAAGTAGAAGAAAAAAAAAAAAGGATTACGCCTCTAGCTAACCTCATCATTAGTGTTTTAGCTTCTGATGAACCCCCTGTGGCGTACTTGGTTACTGACCATGAAAAGGGACAAATCATTCGAACGCAGGGGCGTCATTTATCATCATTATGAGAGACTCAGATCAAATTTGGTTTGCGCCTGATTGCTTACTTAAAGAAGAGGAACAACTTGGTTTTCTCATGATCTCTCGAAGATGATGATGGATATTGGCCTTTGTATTTATTGCTTTTTTCATTGTGAGTACAATTTCCTTTTTTTTTCTATTTGTTTTTCAGCTTCTATTAAATCTAGGGAGCTGCAGGGATGAGTAAGAGTAGTAGAAGAGGAGGGGATCTGAGCAGGTTATGGGTAGGTAAACTAAGTGAGAAAATGAGAAGAGTGATCGTAAATGGAAGGGAAGAAGAGGAACACGAAGGAAAGAGAAAATGAGGGAGAGGTGAGGTACTGGGAGAGATTTCTGTGAAAGGGGAACAGGCAAGAGGATTGAGCAGAGGAGTAGGGAGTGGAGAACAGGTAGTAGGGTGGAGTGGAGAAGGGGAAAAAGACAACGGTACAATTCATGGAATGGACTCCTGAAGGCGGTGTCTTCTTGTGGTGTTCCCAAGGACTTGCCCTCCCTCTGTGGCCTTAGAGAATGTACTTGTTGTTGATAATAGTAGATAAAGATGTGAAGGGGGCGGCATTTTTTTTCTTTTTTCCTTTGTGGTTGGTGGTTGGGAAGGAAAATGGGAGGAGAAGGGTTGTTAGTGCTTTAACAACTGCTTCCATAAGGGTTATTACCACTTCGATCGCCATCACAAATCCTGTAGCCAATGAGTTTACTACCATAACCACCATTTTCATCATTAGTGGTTATGCTTCTCGCTAATTACATGGAATGGCGTAATGATCACTATCACCATTATTAGTGCCAGTTATCCAGTCACTATTTTCGTACTGTTAATGGTGTAGTCATGTTCTTCATCATCCTCATCACTATCATTACCACATCCAACACCAGCATCTCCTGCTGCCACATGCATAACCTCAACCAAAACCACAACCACCGATATTGCTCGACAACTCCACCATCACAACCACAACACTGTTCATTTGCCATCTCCACCACCATCATACACCACCTCAGTCATCCACCACCGCAACCACAAATAAAACCACAACCACCATCCCCCGTACCACCACAACTAGCCTCCTCCCACCACAACCACCAGGGCCACTAGTCTAGCCGGGATCCCGCACCTGATCTTCTTCCTGGCAGTACGTCAGGGTGGCCAGAGGGAAGACGGCTTTTATCGAAAACTCCAATGGAAGTAAAATGTAAATACGAGCTTTTCTTGGTGTCACTTTATGACTGGGATGATATATAACACAAGACGACCCCTGCCCCGTGCCTCCCCCACACCCCATCCTCTCTCCTCCTTCCTGCCTCCCCCTCCTCCTTCCCACCTCTTGCTTCCCTCTCCTCCTTCCCGTCTCCTGCCTCCTCCTTCCTGCCTCCTGACCCCTGTCTCCTGCTTATATCTTTCCCTCCTTTCCTCCATCTTCCTGTCCTCTTCCCCTTTCTCCCTTCTCGCCTCTTATCCCTCCCTCCTGCCTCCTTCTTCTTGCCCCCTACCTCTTGTTTCCCTCCTCCTTATCCTCTTGCCGCCCCCTCCTCCTTCTTGCTTCTCTCTCCCTTCCCTCCCTACCGTTTCTTTTAGAAGGCTTGAGTGTTCTTATTCTTCCCTTCCCCATTACTAACCCACCGGACCCTCCCTCCTTCCATCTCTGCCTCCATCTATACTATACTAGATGGAGAAGTTCAAAGGGTGGTCACAAGAAATGGCATCGTGTTTGAGGGAGAAGGATGGAAAGGGATAGGAGTCTGAAGGGAGGGAGTAGAGGGAGTATTGAGGGAGGTAAGAGGAGACCTCACTTGTGATGCTATAAATAACTTGTTACTTCTATACGTTTCGTTTATTTCTTTGCTATCATGAGTTTTAGAATTTCAAGATTCTCTTTTTTTTACACTTATTTACTGGATTTACAGGCGGTACAAAAATAGGTTTACTCGTTGGCGTGAGGATTTACGAATTGTTGCAATGCCTTGGCTCGACCTACAGAGAAGCCAGGCGACTAGATGTAAAAGTCAGGATAACTTGAATTTCTTTAAGACTTTTTTTTAACTCCCTTCTATACACAAAAGTCAACCTTAGCCACAAATCCACTCGCGAACTTTTTGAGCACATTTTAATCTAAGGCGAAAAATCATTGTTTTTTGGAAAGAATATGTATTTACAATCACCCATGATGACTTACAGTAGAAAAAAAATCAATATCTTTGAATTTTATCTTATTTCCCACCCATGAAAGACACTAAGAGATGGAAATAATGTTCTATAGTTGCTCAGAATATCTTTCAGAACCAGTTGTTATAATCTGGTCCGTTTTATATATAATTTCCGCATCATTAATAGGATGCAAGTCTTGACCTTCAGGAAAGGGCCGAAGGTCATCAAGGAACCATTGTAAATTCAGATTATGAAGGAAATAGAGACTGCAGGAATAGAAGCACAGGAGAAAATTTATCACTTTAGTAATGAAAGGAGAAAAAATAAAAAAAGGATTCCTAGAATAGCAGTTGTCTGTCTGTCTATCATTCTCATGTTTTCTTAACTATCTGGAGGAGATGATTCTTGTGAATACGCGTGTCACTTTTCACCAATCGAAAAGAATCCTCGTAACATCTCATCTTATTCCCGTTACGTGATGTAACGTGACACTACGTAACATTTCTTCGCTTTCTCCCGTCACGTGATTATTTTGCAATACCCCTCCACCCCCTGCCCCCTGCTTACTCTTCCGTCAAAGACTTCTCCGTAACTTCTTTCTCCCGTTACGTGATCCTCGGTCTTTCTCGATACATTTTCCCGTCACACAATTCTCCATAACTCCTATCTTTCTTTTCTCTCTCTCTCTCCCCCTCCCTCCCTTCCGCTACCTAACTTCCATCTCCTCCCTCCTACTCCCTCTCTCACAACATACCAGACCCTCATACCAACCACTCCCCTTCATTTCCTCCCCCTTTGAGACCACCCACTTTTCCTCCCCCCCTTTCATTCCTCTCTGAAACCACCCACTTTTCCTTTCCCCCTTATCATTCCCCTCTGAAACCACCCCCAAACGCCCTCTTCCCCCATCATCTATCCTGCTCCCCCTTCAAAAATCCTCAAATAGACCAGAAATAATAAACTGCGCATCTTTTTTTGCCGCTCCATCACTCAACCTCACATTTCCAAGTGACCTGCTTCCGCCTCTTATATTATACTTACCAAGATTATATTGCAAAAAAAAAAAAAAAAAATAGTGGAAAAAAATCATGTTGGGAATTAGCACTTTCGGAAGGGGTGAAAAAACTGGGTGGGGAGGGGGGGTGGGTGATTTCTTTTGAGTTCAGCGCAATGCGACTTTTATGAGTCGTTCGTGTGCCGTACGAGAGGGTTTTGGGTCTATGAATGAGTAAAATGTATTATGGGAGTGAGTAATGTATGGTCGTCATGGCATCCTTCCCCCCATCTCTCTCTCTCTATTTCTATCTCTCTCTCTCTCTCAACCCATTCCCTTCCACCAATTTTACCTTATCCCTTAAAAAAGATTAATAAAAGAAGAAGGTATGGTATGATTCCACCACACCCTCCTATCCTCCCCTCTCCCCACGAGACCAGGGGTGTGACATAGATCACCCCAAGTGTGCACAAAAGGAAAAGCAAACAGGGAGACTATTTTTTTTTTCTCCCCTTCCCCATAGGCTTCTTGAGATGTAGTATACGACCCCCACCTACACCTCCCAACCCAAAACTCCCCAGTTATGCTCCCCTCTGGTATATTACAGTGCCATGTGACAAACTTCCGTAGGGGTGAAGTTACGACTTCTCAGGCAAGGGGAACTAAGCCTTCTGGACGGGCCCCCCCCCCTCAGGGTTAGGTCTGTCTTGTCCCAGAGGGTCGCATTCGTATTTGTCATGCAAGGTTAGTATAATTCTAGATTAAATTTACTGCGAGACAGTTGGTGGGCATATGAATGCTCGGGGTGAAAAATGCATTGTCCCTTAGAGTGACAATGGGATTAGCTTCCACTACGCCATTCCTGGGCGTAGACGGGCGGGCGTTGGCGCAATTACCAACGTCATAGGGGCTGGTGAATAGCGTAAAACCTTCATTGTGGACATTAATCACTGCAGCGCTCCTGGGGTGAGTCCGCCCTGATGTGCGTGGAGGGAGGGAGGGGTTTCAGAATCTTGCCTCTTCTTAAGGAGATTTCTTGTTCATAAGGGAGGAGGAGGAGCAGGTCGCTCTTCATTTCTCTCTCTGTCTCTCTCTCTCTCTCTCTCTCTCTCTCTCTCTCTCTGTCTCTCTCTCTCTCTCTCTGTCTCTCTCTCTCTCTCTCTCTGTCTCTCTCTCTCTCTCTCTCTGTCTCTCTCTCTCTCTCTCTCTCTCTCTCTCTCTGTCTCTCTCTCTGTCCTAAGCTTAATCCATCTTTAAGCCAGCTAATTACATGAACGCAACCCATCTCAGCGTGAATCTTCAAGCCCAGTGAAGGATATCCAGGTTCCCCCTTCCCCTCCCTCCCTCCCCTTCCAGAAAAAGAAAATCCCAAATCCCTCATCGTCTAAGGTGACACGGCCACCTTCATCATACTCCTCCCAAAAATCCCTTCCTCTCACAGCTGTTTCAACTCTCCTCCTCCCTCCTCTCTCTCTCTTGGTGAGCTTGATAACCTATTCTGTCATTCGTCTTCATGTGATCGTAGCATTTGTTCCTCTCCCTCTTTCATTCTAATTTCTTTTCATTGTCTTGTGATAGCTATCTGTCTCTCTTACCTTCCTCTTATTTTCTTATACATTTGTTAATAGCCTCGCCCATTGTTTCCTTTCTCCATGATTCTTTCCTGATGGCCTCTACACGCCTTTTTTTCTGATCATCATCATCATGATTATCAAAGGAGCAGAAATTGAAGTAGCAACAGGAGTAACAATAGCAGTAGTAGCAGTAACAGTGACAGTAGTAGAAGTAACAGCAGAAACATAATCAGTAGCAGCAGAGGAAATATTAGCAATAAGCGCAACAATGTTAGCAATAGCAGTAACACCAGTATCAGTAACACTAGCAGTTGCAATAGCAGTATATCAGTAACAGTAGCTGCAGCCGAAGCAGCCGTCAGAGTGATCTGGTAATACTTTTCCCTGGCCAGTAAATAATCCTCTTCACCCTTAGGTCGTTGTTACGTCAACTATCATCTTACGCATCCATCTGTCTATCTCTCTTTTGCTTCATCCCAGTTTATCTCAGTCGACCTTCTCTCACTTATTTCTATTTCCACCATCCTCCCTCCCTCCCTCCCTCAGACTTTCGTCCCTCCTAGTCCCCCTTCCTCCCTCCTCCCCCCTTTATATCCTCTCTTAGGTCTGGCAAAGACGATAGTGATGGCTGGGTCTACCCCCATATGTCACTCGTGTCATTAAACTTTTTCTTACAAGCTGGTGTGGTGATGCAAGGGAGAGGATGAGGGGATGTGTAAGTGGGCAAGAAGGCGAGAGGGAAAGAGGAAGGAAAGGGTCAAAAGGCTACGTAGAGGTTGAGATGGGAAAGGAAGGGAGGTTAGAAATAGGAAGGAAAAGGAGGGTAAGATATCGTAAGGAGACAGAAAACAATACTTTTCTCCCCTTTGAAAATACCAATCTTAAACTTCCCCACCGAGAAAAAAAATTTTAATCCAGTACTCTCCTCCAAATGTCTCGTCCTGAGACACACACCACCTACAACAAATCTCCAAAAACTTGAAAGTTCCTCCATCCAACAACCGCTTGCAGTAGTTCTCCCTCCTCCATTAAACCATTTCAACAACAAACGCTGCCAGTAGGCCACTTAATACTCCCATCCTCCACCAACCCCCCCATCTACTAACAAACCACCTCATGAACCCTCCCTCCACCAACCCACTCCACTGAAGAACCATTTCATCATCATCATCTCTCCCATGACTAACCCCACCAACCTCTCACTACTTCACCTCTTGAAACCAAGAACCTCACCCACTTCAACACTCACGCCAGCTACCGCCCTCACTTCAATTTCCCGCTACCAGTGGCTTCCACCCACTATATTCCCTCATACCTCACCAGTTAGAACTTGGACAGAAGTCATCTTGGCACACACTGCTCAATTACCGAGGGCAATGGGCTCCAAACAAAGTTAAGAATAGACTCTTGGAATAATAAAAGTGTCATTTGAATGCTTTCCTCTTGGTGAATGGCCTGACAAACACTACGGGCACATCATAGAAATAAATCACACTTTAAGAAATCATTGACTGCATGGAAAGAGGTGAAGCAACCACTTATATTTTAGAGTAATGAATTAATGGCTTTGGGTGTCGAGATACTTATTATGCAAGAAGGGAGGAGCTAGACATTTGAAATACATGAATAGATTGTTCCCTTTTTTTTACCCTGGGAATTGAAGTCGAAAGATGAATCAACCGGGTAAAATTCATGTCATATGTGGTGACCTAAGTGAACTACAATACTGATTTAGGTATGTTTCTCTTGTAAGGAGCTTAGATGGGGACCAGAGGGAAGGAGGAAGGGAAGGGTAAGGGGGGAAGAATAATGAAAAAAGAGAGGGGGACGAGGAAAATTAGAATTAATGGGAAAGAGAAGGGGGAGGGGGAGAAAGAGAAATAAAAGAAATGAATGGTTTATATGCTAGTGGAAAGGGATAGAGAAGAGGAAAAGGGGACATAGGAACAACAGAGCGAATGGGGTGAGGAAACGAGGAAAATAAATGGATATTTTCATATGGAAAGAAAGGAAGAATAAAGAGGATCAAAGGGGGAAATTAGGGTAGGAATTGTGTATAACGAAGAAAGTAAAAGGAAACAGTAGGTTGTCCTGGCAAGAAAAATAGGGCCATTGGGTTTGAGTAGACGGGAAAGGGATGAGTACAGAAAGTTAAAGGAAGACATCAAGAAATAGGAAACAAACAAGGGAAATAGAGATCAGAGAATGAAAGGAAATGCTTGGTATCATATGTGAAAATTATGATAGATTAGGGTCCTCGTTCCACCACGCAGGGGATAATAAAACAAGAAATAAGGGAAAAGGAATGTAGACGAAGTAGGGGAGTAAGGAACAGAGGAGGGAAAGAGAGGAGGCTTAAGATCACGAAATATGATGACTAAAAGGCCGAGGGAGCTGGGGATAGGTGGGTGGATGAGGAAGGGGTAGTAGGAAAGTGAAGGCCATTCATCACAGCATAATGATATTCCCTACTGATGGTTGAGGTTACACGTTCATTATAAGTAAGACAGGATTTATGGGGATTAATATCTAGGAGAGTCCAGTAAATCTCGAGTGAAAAGGAGAGGCAAGAGGGAGGAGGGCAAAGGACCAATTCTCGACAACGATGACACCTTCTGCTGCAGATCACTCATTAGGGACAAATGGATGGAGACAGCAGTTGATGAGTTTATCCTACGTAGTGTTGGGCTGGTTGAAGTGATGGATAGTTTAGTGTGACTAAATCTGCCACTGTTGCCTGTACACGTTTTCATGCCTCTCTTTTTGAAGGTTTAACTACAGCTGGGAATTCGTGTTAATGAGAAGGAGAGAGAGTCTTCAAGAATTCGAAAGGGGTCAGACAAGGACTCCAATCGTGTTCGACAATAGTATCGTTACGTGCAGGCGTTCGACCTTCCCTATCCCGTCATTGCCACCCCATCACACCTCCCCCCCTTCCCATCTCCCCCCACCCGGCATGACTCATGGCTAAACGTTAATAAATAATGACAAATGTTCCACCACACATTAACGCCCAGTTCTCCAGGGAGACGCGACCACACTAATTTCAACACGTACTTGACAATGACAAGTGTAGCTTCGAGTACCTCGGTTCGCCGCGTGTGCGTGCGTGTATGAGAGAGAGAGAGAGAGAGAGAGAGAGAGAGAGAGAGACCACCCATGCACGGCATTCAAACATTCATACATTTAAACACACCCATACATCCCAGCCCATACATTCAGAAAACTCTGTTCAGACGTACGATTAATTCAAAGCTGAACCAGTGATAATGTACCATGGCTTTTCAATACTCAGACGTGAGCGTGAGAGATAATATCAGGAGAAAGAAGCAATCAATACCCATCATTTCTGTCTCTTTCTGCACCCCACTGGAGAAAGAGAAGGAGGAGAAAGAAGGGGAGAGAAACCAGAGCATAGGAATTTTTAATATCTTTCTGCATCCCATGGGAGGAGGATGACTGCAACCACAGCATAGCAATTCCTTTTCCCTTCATGACGAAGTAAGTATCCCATAGACAGCCCTCGACCTTAAGGGAGGGGCTCAGGTAGAGCCCGTCCATCACAACAAATGAGCCTCCACAGGCAAACACACAGAAGGAGAGAGAAAAAAAGTAAGCAATTCCCACGTAAATAACTCCCTCCTTCCCACTCTCCCCTCCCTCCCTCACCACCTTATGATTGCCATAGCACAATTGTTGGAACGGGATGGGTAAATAGCCATGAGGAATGGCCGTGTCGTGTGTGGGCCTGACTGTGAATGAGTGCAAGTGATTGATCGAAGACATCACACGTAAACACCCGCGCGAAGAAAGTGGGTATATGTTTATCACGTGGACAGTAGAAGACGTCGAGTGGCAACTACGTTAAGGAGATTATGTGAGAGCATGTTACATGTTCTAACGCGGCGGTTGTAAACAGTGACAAGAATATACAGGACTCTTTATCAATGCAAGATTAAAGAGGAAATTTACTCGACAGAGGGTAACAGTAGTAGTAGCAGTAGTAATAGTAGTGATAGTATTATTATTAGTAGCAGCAGCAGCTGTAGTAATAGTGCTAGTAGTACCAGTAATAGAATATTTAAGTAAGTTTCCTCTGTCTCTCCGTCTGGACATGCACACTTTCAATTCCTCATTCGTACCCAATTCTCTCCTCATTTGGCACCTTCATCTCTCATTTAGCCTGGCTTCCCCTCATCCGTCTCCCTTCCCCTTCTGTTATCTGCTTTCCTTTATAGCCTCTATGCTATCATCTTGCCCTCTGACCTCTCATTCGCCTCCTCTCCCTTACGTTTGCCTCTCCCCCTTTTTAATCATCCATTTTCTTTTGCATATTCTCCCCTTCACCTCATCTCTTGCGCTCATTATCCCCCTACTGTGTAAAGACTAGGGGATTGACCCCACCTTTTATCCTCCCCCCCCCCAGTAAAGAGGCTTGGCTCCCTTCCTCTTAAGCTCCCCAAAGTTCTTGGTGCACAATCTTGGACTCCACTTAATCTCCCCCTACATCGCCCTCCCCAGTGCACACACCTCTCCCCCGCTTCCCCTACTCCTCATCTCCCCAGTTCTCCCTCCTTAGTACACAGGTTTGGCACCCCTGCTTCTCACTCCCCTAGTTCTCCTTCCCAGAGTATACATGCCTGGCCCCCTGCTATCAACCTCCCCAATTCTCCCTCCCCATTCTCTCTCTCTCTCTCTCTCTCTCTCTCTCTCTCTCTGTCATTTCCCTTAGCCGTTCAAATCTCTCCTCCTCCTCCCCCTTACTGCTCCACCACCACCACCACCTCCTCCTCCTCCTTTAAGACACGCAAAAAAAAAAAAAAAGAGAAGCCCGTGCAGGGAGGGGGAGGGAGGAAGAGGAGGTGGGGGAGGACGAGAGAGAAGGGGAGGGAGGCGGGTGAGGAGGGGGAGGGGCGCAATTACCACTGCCGGCACACAACAGCTCAACTTTTAATTGGAGCAATATTTTCGCTCTCAGGTGCTCTCGGCTCTAAGAGAAACGCGAAACTTTTTTTTTTCTTTCTCTTTTTTTCTCCTTATGAAATTTCCTACTCCACATGTGTTCTGTTTTTTGTGTGGGTGTGTGTGCGAGTGTGTTTCGTCAACGCTGGAAGATGACAGACCCCAGGACGTCATTAATGATGACTGGTGATTAAATAATGTAATGGATATCTTTTTTTTTTACTTGCCTGTGTATATATTTCGTGATTAGGGAAAGATACCGAGTATATCTATTTGTCTTTTTTCCCTTCTTGGTAGACGTTGTCGATGCTTAACGTGAGTAGATTTATTCCGAGAATTGGAAGGAGAGAAAAAGAGAGAGAGAAGAGAGAGAGAGAGACCTAAGGTTGAGTTACGCTTGCTTTTCCTCGAGTGTAAGCGTGCGTGCGTGCTTCCTATCTACGAAGGTGACGTCACCAACTTAAGTTTATATCTAAGGCGTTTTTTATGTGGGTCTGCATGTGCGAGTAAAAGAGAGAGAGAGTCGTCCGTGAATGTGTGTATGTATTTATTCGTGCGCGCGCGTACTCCTGAATACACGAAATATATAATCTCTCTCTCGCTCTCTCTCTTCCTTGCTCTACGAAACAACTTTAGAAGCAGATGACAGAGCCTTCGAGGAAGATTCCTACTTTTGCTTCCAGTTCCCTGCTCCTGTTCCCCTCTTGTGCCTTCTACGACAAGTGGGAGCTCGTCAAACTACTCTTCTCGTTCTTATAATTAGTTATCCTGCACTACTACAATTGGATGATATAATTACCCGAAATGACAGGGGCAATACATAGTGATATGTTTGATGAAAAGGGAGAAGGGGGAAATTTTTTAAACACGGTGTCGAATGATGTATTGAATTATTGCACAAACACATACGAGTGCAACTCTCTCGTGCTTGTTAAATCCCCTTACCACTCTTTCCAAATGAGGGGGAGGGAATTTGATGAGCTATTGAGCCATTTTTAATATGCTAATACCCCATCTTTACCAGAATATTAATATGGGGTAATTTACTACGAAGCACATGAATCACGTCAGTTCTGATACCTCGGGACCAGAGGAGATGAATTTGTAAGTATCTCATCTTTTGATGGTTAACTCATAAATCACGAGATAAAACGGTTTTGATACTTTTCCATCCTAAATCATAATTTATATATATATATATATATATGTATATATACATAACGAATCTAGCTCTCAGTAATTAAAGTATGGTCGATATAGAGCACTGTTGTCTAGGTTATACTGCGCGGAGAAGACCCGTCATAAATGATTGTGAAAAATTATTTTATTAGGTCTAGAATGAGCCCAGGTTGATAATGATCAGTATCATTAATCAAAACATAGAAGTTACAAAATCACGAAGTAACAGCAAGTATGATAACTAATTAACCAAATTCGATCAACAATGAATCCATGAATCACATCCCCATGAATAGAAAAATATTACCACAAATCAAATGAAAATCAATTTCCCACCACACAACATAAAACTATGTTAACACAACCACAACTGCATTTAACCACAAAGGACAACTTAACTTACATAAAAATCGTTCTGCTCCCCTACCACGCCACCACACCTCGGGGAAAATCCACTACACCTCAGGTTGCCGTCTAGAATGAGACTGCCGTGGAAGGCATCAGCACCGATGTACAAAGGGTTGGTATTGAAGCCCGGCTTGTCTCAGTCAAAGTGAGACGAAGCAACAAGGACTTGAACTAATGAATCCTAACGCAGAACGGTCTGGTTCCAACGTAGCAGAGAGGCAATGGTGCGTAGTATGGAGGACAAAATAATATAAGAGTTTTAACTTAAACAAGATCTTAGGAGAGTACATGATAAGATATATATATACATACATATATGCAAAGATTCGAATCCCCGTACCATTTGCGCGATAGCTCGGAACGCTAACTGCGAGGCTATGATCGACCCTAACAGGGAAACGACTATTCGATTGCTAGTAATCCAATACCCTTCAACAAGATCTTAGGAGAGTACATGATAATATATATATATATTATATATATATATATATATATATATATATATATATATATATATATATATATATATATATATACATCATTTCCTTTCTATATACAATAGTCATCCGGGTTTTGGAATGTAGTTTTACCATAATACAGCAAAATTTTGATACCAAAGATTCGTTTATTTTTGTCTTAGGATGAAAATATATTTCTATACATAGATGGATTTGGATTTGCTTTCTAGTGTGGTACTTTGGGATACGTGTCATCATTTTCAGCGCTTACATCAGATTCGATCATTAATCATTTCATTTACGCCCCGAAGTAAATCATTTTTCTTTTTCCTTCTTACGTTTATCTACCAGACTTTATGATGCTTCCAAGCACACGTAGCAATCATCGTGCAAGCAAACTAAGACAATCTGAAGAGGGTATGATGATTTATCCTCAATACAAACAAGAGTCTTGTTACTATCCAGTTTAGCAACACATTGGTTTTTTCAATTTCAATTTTGGTTGGTTACGCTGATCTACGTTGGTTAGTTTCTTACCAGGCAGATGTCTATGAGAACTAATACAGTTGGTTAGACGAATTATTTCATCCGTTCTCAGCCCATTTTCAAGAACGGATGTAAATATATGTCTTAACGAGCTTCATTTTAGGTCATTATCTGGTAAAACCTAATTATTATCATGTTTATTAAGCTCATATCTTTTTACGGCGTGTATGAACGTTTGACGAGAGGGGACGGAGGGCTATATGTCGCTGCGACATGGCTGTCGTACCTCGTTTGCATATAATACACCTCATAATAAGAGGGTAAAAAGTAAATAAAGTCATAAATCCACCGTCCTCAAGAACGTAAACAGATAAGGCTGGATTCTCTGGCAGGTGGTTGGAGGTTGGGGAGGGGGGGCCTCGAGTACGTTCAAAGAGGACAAGAAGGGCAGAAGTTACATATGGAACGTTATCTACCCTTCAGAAAAAATAGGTTCGTACAGAATCTCAGCTAAATGATGGTATTCAGTTAATGCCTCTACATCTAATTTACCTTACTTTCATTCACAGTAACTCTGAACTTCCTCGTTCCACACGCTATTGCAAAGTCACTCGAGTCAACCACCAGAGCCGTGTCATCTGCAAACAGTGAATGACTCACTTCCTGGAATGCGTTAATCCACGATAGAATTATCTGTACTGAATTGGTTTCAAATACTGCCTTTATATGTGCTTAGCACAAAGCCCACTGATACAACTTCGACCGAATTTTGGATATTTGATGACCAGGTCCCTACACACAGACATGAGCGCCGGTGCTAAAGGCGAGAATTATACAAAATGGAAAATAAAGGTGATAAACAGGAGATTCGATTAACATCAGGGTACGAAAATGTGTGACTCCAGTTAATAGACACGAAACTGATATTGATGGTCATTCATTTTGATATGATCTATAAATGACGTCTTGGTATATACTTCATATCCTGAGGGTCTATAAATGTCAGTTCTTCTTTAGTCCGGCCAAAAAGCCGGATTTTATGCATTACACAAAATAGTTAATTCGATGACATCCTTGCTAAAATTGAAAAAAGTTACAGTTTCATTTCACTGTTTATCAGCTTGGTTTGGTTATATCAGTCGGCGTGGTAGTGCTTGTCGAGTAGTTTGACTAACTAAAGAAATGGGAAAAAAATATGAAAAGAAAAGGAAGCGCAATAGTGGGTTACAGAGAAGTGGTGATACAGACGAAAATGATTTCGATGATAGTAGAAAAAGGGGAAGAGATAGGTTGATATGGATAGGAAGAAGCGTGAATAGATGTAAGATGACAGAAGAAAAAAAAAAAAGAGGTATGATAAGAGCTACACGAAGAAACAAAAGGACAGAAGGAGATGACGAAGAAGGAAAAAGGAAATTGATAAATGAAGAAGAGAGAGACAAGAAGGAGAAGGAGAAGGAGGAGGAGGAGGAGGAGGAGGAGGTGTGTAGAGTGGAGGTAGATGGGGGTTCGATAGATCAAAGCGTGACTGGAAAACGAAGGTAGATTAAACCTACAGATTTTAACCACAAAAAGCAGTAAGAGGAGGATGAAGAGGAAAAGGAGGAGAGAGAGGGGTAGGAGGAGAGGAGAGAAGAAAGAGATGAGAAGTGACGGAGAACACGTGCTCATCCATCTTCAGCCTCCGTCTCCCTCCCCCACCACTACCTTCCCCACGCACACACACACACACACACACCATCCCCCTCCCCACAACAAAATAGATCAACAGCAAGCCAACGTTTTAACAGGGGTTCGCTAATATTTCATAAAAGTTTCAAGCCGCCGACCGCCCTCCTATTTCTTGCCGGATCTGATCGTGCAGGAGATCGATAGGAAGGAATCAAGGCGACGCAACACGTCAACCTCGGAATAGATGGCTGGTCTTCGGCTGGTTCCTCTTTCTTCCTTTGCCTTCCTCTTTTTTTTTTTTTTTTAGAGGGTCTTGGAAAATGCGGTTCGCTGGATTTCTTTCTTCGTCTCTCGTTTTCAGCAAGGGGCTTTGGGAGAGCAGTTCTTTTCTTTACTAAATGTCTTCCTTCGCTTCATTCTTTTAGTCTTTGGGGTGATGATCTTTTATTCTTTTGCTTTCTTCCTTTGGTACTCATTTTCTTTTAGGGAATTGTGAAACTGTGATTATTTCTTTTTTCTATCCTCATCCTATCATCCTTTGCCTATGATTTTAGTTCATTTTCTTTCAAATACGATTCTTTCTTTTTTTCTCTCCAAAGGATTTTTTCTATTCCTCTCCTCCATGGTCGTTATATGATCATATCCGTTGAACTTTCTGCCACATCCTCTGAGGTGTTCTTTAAAAAAAAAAAATGTTGTTCCTCTGTTCATTTTCTCCTCCATCTTCTACCTGTAATTCTCAATACTTATAGGCCAAACTTTTTCATGTTACTGCTATTTTTCCTTTTATGAAATTTCTTGAGATATCTTTAGAGTTTGGACGTTCCTTAACTTGCTTACGCTGTCTTCTGTAGCTCCTTCACATTATTCAACCCTACACAATGCCTTAATCTTTCGCTCATTTACATTTTGAGTAATGTAAATCTGTCAATATGATGCCCTAAACCGAGAAAATAATCATTGATCCACGAAGATCGACGACAAAAAGTGATCATTCATCTTCAGTTACTCATCTGATTAAAGCAACTTAGAGCAATGATATTCCTAGCTCATGAATCAATCATACGGACGCTGAGGGCTTGAAGAAATTTCATTATCTCGTATCTTGTATCAGATTACCATCAAACGATAGGGAACACACACACACACACACACACACACACACACTCTCTCTCTCTCTTTTCCTTTTCTGACGTTAACATCTTCGTAAACCGGCAGTGAGATAGGAGAGAGAGCAGAGGGTGTTGTTGACCCTGTAACAGGCGTTAAGTGGTGCTTTCAAACTAGGCGGTGTCCCTACGAGGCGAGGCAAATTGCACCCTGCGTCGCGTAGGTGACATTATTCAGTGACGGGTTACCGTAAAGGGGGGGATCTTCCACAGGCGTAGTGTTGCTGATCTTGATATATCTATTAGAGTCTCTCTCTCTCTCTCTCTCTCTCTCTCTCTCTCTCTCTCTCTCTCTCTCTCTCTCTCTACACGGGGAGAGAGAGAGAGAGAGAGACGATGATGATGTAGGCCAGCAAAAATCGACATATGATTTATAAGCTAAATAAAAGCTAGCGCCACGTGGGAGATATGTAAGATAGCTTTAAGAGGATACTATTATGACAACGTACGAGTGCGTAAGACAGCTTAAGAAAACACAAGAAAAAAAGAGATCAAATTCAACCAAGACTATAGATAAGATGTCAAAGAACACAGACGTACGAAATGATACAAAAAAAGACATGAAATATGCATACAAAATAACAAAAATAAGTGAGAAAAGGCTTATATAAAGATTTGGTAAAAAAAAAAGAAAACACATATAGCAGAAAAAACGACAAAAGACTAAAACAGAAAGAGAATCCGACTGAAAAGGATACAGAGAGAAAACATGAAAAAGAAAATAATGATGATCACGAAAGATGGTACAGAACAATGAAGAAATATTGATAACAACGATAATTGAGAAATATAAAATCAAGTTAAGGAATCATGGACATAAATGGCTTCAGCAGATGATAAAAAAGAGCAAAGACACCGAGCAAAAGACTAACATATAAACATAGGCTCGCAGCTAGGGTCGCACGGACAAATACAAAGCTTGCACAAATGCACAAACACACCTTTGATAAGAACACCAAGGGACGAAAACACGGCTCAGAGTCATGTAAACATAGTGTGTGCGTGTGTGTGTGTGTGTCTGTGTTTGTGTGTGTGTGTGTGTTTGTGTGTGTGTGTGTGTTTGTGTGTGTGTGTGTGTGTGTGTGTGTGTGTGTGTGTGTGTGTGTGTGTATGTGTGTGTCCTAAGTACCGATTCTGTTATCTTACTTTCGCTTGTGTAGCTCTAAGATTACCTCTAAAGACTTTCCCGTAATTTCTTGTTAAATGTAATTCTTTATCAAGTGATATCCATTATCAGAAATAGATTGGAAGTCACCGTGGCGTCTTATTCTGTCTGTTGGTCTCCAAATGACAATACTGACAGCTGATGAGCCTTTAAGCTTATGAGACATTCTTGTAATAAAGTTGTCAGTTAATGAGAGCGATGATGATGTTAGCTGACGGAGCCGTCAGCTGGTGAAGTTGTTCGTTGACGGAGTCGTGAGCTGGTGAATTTGTCAGCTAATAGTTTTCACTCACTGTTTATGTTCTGTTGTTGACGATGCTGTCTGGTGATGAGTTACCCAGCCATTATTGATCCTCTTCACAGAGGCAAAGAAATTCAGACTTGTTCATGAAAGATTTTGTCACAATTTGGGTCTTACAAAGGCTTAAAAAAAGACATAGTTTCATAGAAGCCAAAAAATATATATTGTTAATTTCCCACCTTAAGAGATGGCTGAACCACATAAAGTTATAAGAATTCTGATTATCTGCTGCTGAAAATTGGAATCAAAACACATAAAAAAGAAGAAATCTGCCTCTATCTTTTCATTGTATATAATTCAGTTTTTCATCATTTTTGTAATGTGTTTATGATCTCTTAATAAATAATAATTCTTCATTAATTTTAACATATTAGAGAGATTTTCTCTACCCGCTGCCCAGGGTAATGTTAGTTATTACTCTATTGTTAACGAATAGTTTAGACCTTATTAAGTTTTTTTCTGGCTGTGATTTACGAGCCAAAATAAAATGGCAGTACTGGGTATTTACGACAGGTCGCTGTATTAGTTTTTTTTTTTTGTCCATTGCTTTTTTTTTTTCGTGTCCTTGATCAATCCATCATATCAAAGAAATTACGTCTTTCGTTCATGAGGGCAAGGCTACCATTACAGATAAGTTAGTGACACTTAAATACTTTATTAATGTGGATCGTTACTCGCAAACTTTATTTAATCTCACATCACTCAGTAACTCAAAGATGAAATTCCTAATAAGAAATAAGGAAAGTAATTGTTAGAGAGATAATTTCATCATTTCTGGGTTCAAAAAAGGATTTTTTCAATTAACCAATGTTGTTTATATACCTTGTCAAACCTTACATTATTCTAGTGAAGGTTTGAAAAAATATGTATTACGAGAGAAACAGATTCACCAAGTGGATCTGAAAAATTAAGAAATGTGAAGAAAAAATTATTACATGTGTTTTGTCTTCCTCTAACTCTATGTCACTTCTCGCCCTCGCCGGATTTCTTGGGTGAACCTAAGACAGCAAAGTCCTCACGAACTCAAAGATATCTATAGACCTCATAAACTCAAAGACTCCAATCCATTTTCTTTTACTCCTCCTTTGCTCTTCCTGTAAGTCTACAGAATCACCCATTTACCTCCCCTGTGTCTTATGGGCCAAAGAGTCTCGCCCCTTTTGCTTTACTATCTTTCCTATTTCTATCACAACTAAGGTTATGACGACAATTACAGTAACCTCATTCTGGACCATCAGGTATCCTGTTATCTACCCATCCCATGTACTCCCATGTACTGTCCTCAGCTGCATACACTCTTCATGGACCATCAGGTCTCCTGTTATTTGTTCTTTCTGTGTACTGTCCTCCAGGTGATAACCTCTTCACAAACCCACCAGCCACCCTGTGATCAGTCCTTCCCATGTACTCTTATGTGCTCCTTTGTGTGTATAACTTTCTATTTGGCAAGCTAATCATAACCTCTTTATCTCCTTTTATTCCTCCTTGTACTTTAAGTTCCACCGATTTAACTCCCCTCCTTCTTTACAATACACGGAGTTTTTCCCTATTTCCTTCACCCATTATTATCCCAAAAACTTACAGCCTCATCCAGTGACTCCCCCTAACTTGCCTTTAGACTAGGAGTCTCATTCCTTATCCATCTATACTACCCCTTATATCAATAGCCCCCACTTTCTCTAAACGTTCCTCACCCTCCCTTATAAACTAACACGGTATAGGGTAAGTAGGGCCAGGCCTTGGGGCTCCCTATATAAAGTAATTAGGGCCTCCCACTTAGCCCCAGGTACTTAGGGCCTATCACTGGTAATGATTCCCTTAATCTAATGAGCTTCATTTTCTTTCTTTTTTCTTGACCTTAATTTCCTATTCTTTTGTGGTTTTTGATCATTAAAACCCTTCCATTTCTAATTTCCACACCTCTCTTTTTTGAGCCTTTTGACAGAGTTTATGCTCCTTTTCTTCCGATTGTAATTATCTCCACCCCCTTTTTTTTTCTCCACTTTATCCATCTTGCATATTTCCCTCTTCGTCGGGCTTTCCCTTTTTCATTAGTATTCTGCCGTGGATTCTTTTTTTTTTCCTTCAAGGGCGTTAATCGACCGACCATCGAATCCATCTTCCTACAAATCTCGCTCTTCTTTTTTTTTTCCTCCCTCCCCTCCCTCTTCCACGTGGTGTTAACTGGGATTAAATGAGACAGGAATCTGGATATAAAATTTAGGGGGTCTATGGATTAGATGGACTAGAGTTTAGGTTCATGGATTAGAGTCTAGGTTATATAGATTAGACTCTGGGATACATGGATTGGAGTTTAGGTTCCATAGATTAGCCTTTAGAAATCTATGGAGTATGTGGATTGGAGTTTCGCTTCTATAGAATCAAAATTCAGGTTCTATTTAACAGAGTTTCGGTTTTATTGATTAAAATTTCGTCCTCATTGAACAGAGTTTTGGCTTTATTGGTCAGAGTTTCGATTCCTTGGCAATACTTCTTCCTATGATACACCCATTTCTTTACTCTCTGATTCTGTTGTACTCTGTGGCCATAAGAACAATGATAGTGATTTTGGTCATCTCGATGGACGTATACATATATGGAGACATGGCAACAGGTCTATTAGTTTCGAGGATGCGTTCAATAAAATTCTTTATTGAAACGCTTTCTGACGTCTAGACGTTCGATAACTCTATTGCCATCATCATCATCATCATCATCATCATCATCATCATTATTATCATGGTTATCATATCATCATTATCAATATCATCATTAGAGGAAAGAGGATGTAAGTTAACGTAGATAAGAAACAAGAAGAAAAAAGGAAGGTAGTCTTGTGAGAGAGAGAGGACACACACACACACACACACACACACACACACACACATGTATATATATATATATATATATATACTCCAATGTGCTGCGTTTACATATGAATGTACATCTGTGTGCATATTACTTATCGAACGTCATTATGGATCAATCTGATTACGTAAGATTTAGGGCACCTTTAGCATGAGTAATACTCATGTGTATCTCTCTCTCTCTCTCTCTCTCTCTCTCTCTCTCTCTCTCTCTCTCTCTCTCTCTCTCTCTCTCTCTCTCTCTCTCTCTATCAATCTATCTATCTATCTATCTGTCTATCTATCTATCTATCTATCTATCTATCTATATATATATATATATATATATATATATATATATATATATATATATATATATATATATATATATATATATATATATATATATATATATATACTTGTATATACACGGAGGGCTGTGAGGTATAGACCCATCGTTGCTGACAGCATAGTGATCGTGAAGCCACGGTCAATAGTTTGATTTATGACCCCTGACGGTTCTCGCCGCCATAGATCACCAACCAGAAGCCGAAAATCTCTCAATAAAGCGATGATTTATCAACGATTTTCCTTCCCACACCCGACAGAGGAAACGTACCCTGATGGCCAGTACTTAAAAATGTAAAGAGGGACGCTAACACTGAGACACGTAATACTATATCAGGTGGTTGGAGAGCGGGGTGGGGTTACACACACACACACACACACACACACACACACACCTAATGCTTGTTTTGACAGTGGTCAGTAAGCTGTTGTTATTCCGAAAGGGCATCACGAACCCATCTCGTTATGATCCAATGCATTAGTGTCCTCGTAAATCACCTTTGGGGGTAGGGGGGGGGAGGAGTGTGGTGGTGTGGTGGGTGGAGGGCGAAATACCAGCCAACGCAACTACATTTGTGAAACATTTGTTCGCGTAAACATGATGGATGGATGTATGCACAAAGCAGCAGCAGCAGCAGCAGCAGGAACAGCAGCAGTAGCAGCAGCAGGAACAGCAGCAGTTCGGGGGTTATTGATAAAGTCATTATAGTGCGTCAGGAGGTGGAAGAATAGTGGCAATGTTTCGTACATTGAGGCGAGGTTTACTCGGTAGAGCGGGTGTCTCATAGGGCTCATTGACAGGTGTGTGATGTGAAGACTAAACACACACACACACACACACACACACACACACACACACACACACACACACACACACACAAACACACACACACACACACAAAGAAAACAAGTTGTGAAAAGGTGTGAATTTCTGGCCATTTCATTGGTTGGCTCTCTTTGTTAAGTTCGTAGAGAGGGGACGAGTGTCATGGGCTTTTGGATAAGCAAGAGGCCATCGTTCTACAGTGTCCGCCAACCTGTAGATGAGTAGAAGTTCTGCAGTCACTACTGCCAGAACAAGTAGATAGCCATCATTTAACTGTTTTGCAATCTCTACCATCCACTGTGGATAACCAACAATCTCTGTTATCCCCTGTCCATACTCAGCAGGTCATTGTCATAAAATCTGTATCATCCTCTGTAGCTAACCAACACTTAGTTGCCTTGTAATATCTACCATACAGTCTCTATCATACCCTGTAGATAACCAATAGTTAATTGTTCTACAGCCTCTACCAGTCCCTGTAGATAACCAACAGGTAACTGGTCTACAGTCTCTACCAACCTCACTGTTTATGGCTAGACGTTAAGTGGTCCAGAGGCAGGAACAAACTACCCTGATGTATACGCTGCAAGCGACGCCCAGCTCTGGAAAAAATGTAAACTGTTTACGTACGTACCAGAGGGTACGCCTCCACACTCAGGGTGGCAGGTAAAGCTTTTGACTGAGCCACAGTGTCATATCTCGCACTTCTGTACGTGGGAGTACATGGGAGTGTTTGGGGAAGGTGGGTAGCAAAGGATATAATAGTTTATGACGAGAATATCTGGTGGTAGACAGTGCTTGATAGTCCAAGGGAGAGATAGACAACAGATGATCTGATGATCTAAGACGATTTTATCATCTGAAGAACCTGGTGCTACCTGGGATAAGAGAGATAACATAAGACCTGATGGTCTGTAACGAGGTTATCTGTTGGAGGACAGCAACAACACCCTTTTCTTTTTACGTTAAAGGCTCCAGTCACACACAAGAGTCCTCAAGAAAGCCAGATCTTAAATTAGATATAAAAAGGGCTGTTGAGAAGAAAGGAGGTAGGATGTAAAATAGCCTTAAAGTTTTGAAATAATTGAAAAACCCTGCTATTTGAAAGGGGGCAAGTCGTATTTGCTAAGGAAGACATGAGAAGGTAAAGAGTTCCAGACCTTAGCGGTGTAGGGAAAGAAACAGGCGCCACAACAGACCACCCCTAGAGTTGCCAACAGTCACCCAGTAAATTCTCAATCTAAATTGAAGGAGGCGGGGCTAGTAAAGCAGATCAAAAACTGTGACGTGGTTTGTTTTAAGGTTTCATGTCCACTCGATAGTAAGAACATAAAATTTTCTTTTTCCTTCCTTGCTTTATCATTTCCCATCGTCTGCTGTTCCATTTCAACGCCAGTCGTTTATTCTTAAGCAAACTGATCCTGGAAGCCTGGTAGATACGTAACTTCGTCTAGTACTACTAAAACATTTGTTTCGCTCGGTCGAAACCTCGTTCGGATTTTAATTAAGATGTCAGGAATCATTAATTCTCGTCTCCTTGATAAAACTCTGCGGGAATTAACGTGATCACTTCATTGCAAGCTGTAAGGGGAGACGTTCCCATTTGTTCTCAGATGTCAACATTTTTAGTTAACTCGAATAATTTATGTCCTTGTGGATGTGTGTGTAACACACACATCCTATGTCATTTTGTTTTGTATTATACCAATGCCATTCATGCTCTTCTTCCCGTTTTATGGTATCGTAATCGTATTATCAGGGTTCATCTAAGTACAAGATATTCAGTCTTGATAACAAGACAGACAATATGCACTGGAAAGCAAGAATACCAAGGCCTTAGTGAGCATTATGCAGTAGCGTAGTGGATGACAGTGGATCATATGACGCTGAGAATTGGGGACATGTAAGAGTAATTTTGCAATGTGAGGAGAAGATGTGGGGTTTCTGAGACACTTGGCATTCAAAGTGACACTTGATAGCGTTGATAAGGTCAGGTTGTGAAGGAAAAAACAAACTCATTTCTCATATCTACAACCCTAGTCGACATAAGAATGCTTTAGCTTAGTCTCAGCTTATCGTGGACAACTTCAAGAGACTGAAAGTAACTGTAAAGACAATAGGTAAAAGGTTCTTAGCAATAACAACACTTACTCCAATTTTCTGGCCTATCATGGCACGGGGAGGGAATGGGCCACTAAGAACTCAAGTCTGGAGACTAGATTCAATAAAGTCCTGCATCACGAAAGCCACCACAATGCTTAGGTAGGTATATGAGCTACAGACTTCACTTACACTCATTGTGAAGCTCGAGGGGGGTAGTATTCCTATTCTTAACATGTCCGTCACGAATTAAGGCTTTCGCTTTGGCAGCGTTAATGACAAGGCCACACTGGGTGGCGGAGTACGTGAGTCTGCTCGAGTAGAACTTGAGGTCTCTCAGGTGTGGAGGTGCTTATGACAGGCGTCGTCACCAGTGTGTGTGTCTGAGGATATGTTATAGTGTCTAGCTGAGGACACCTCCTCATGGAGTCTTTAAGGGAGGATATATTATAGTGTTCGCGATGAGGATACCTCCTTATGGCGTCCTTATGGCGTGAGGTAGAGAGTCGCTAAGGGATCATCTGAGTTAGACCCTTGAATGGCAAGAGAGAGAGAGAGAGAGAGAGAGAGAGAGAGAGAGAGAGAGAGAGAGAGAGAGAGAGAGAGAGAGAGAGAGAGAGAGAGAGAGAGAGACGCACACAACAATCGTTGGAAACACAAGCAGACGTCATCATTGTTCACACCTTTTAACAAATAAACAGAGACGAACAGAAAGTAAGAGTAAGTCAGGGGTTGCTCGACACCCACCCCACCCTCCACGGGGTTGGGGGTTGTGGGGAGGAGTGCCTCTGGACCTGTCCTCCATTAAAAGTCATCCTGTGACCATAAAGTGTCAAAGCGACACTTTGCCGATTCTTCCTGACTAACCGTATTAGCAGTGCAAACATCTGAAATATATCAATTAGGCACAGCCGACGATAGCACGAGAGAGAGAGAGAGAGAGAGAGAGAGAGAGAGAGAGAGAGAGAGAGAGAGAGAGAGAGAGAGAGAGAGAGAGAGAGAGAGAGAGAGAGAGCTGTGGCGACAAGTCAAACTCCTCCTAGCCTTTGGTAGCCCGCCTGGCCAGGCCCAGCCGTGAGGCTTATGTTACGAGCACTTACGGGTCATTATAGCTAGTAAAGAGGCGTGGGAATGGCCCCCCTCTGCGGTGGTGATTTTCAACTTTATGTGGACGTTATAGGTACTTGCAGGCCCGTAACACAAGCGTTGGAATCATGTTTATGTTCCTCGGTGGCTGTGTGGCGGTGGTGGCGGTAGTGGTGGTGAGGAGGAGGAGGACGGGGTAGGGAGGAGCTGACTGGATTCATATGACGACACACACTACTACCTCAGGAGATGCTGTCTGGCTGGCTGGCTGGCTGGGTTGGTTGGCTGGCTATACTACTTCCTCCTCCTCCTCCTCCTCCTCCTTCGTTCCCTGGGCCAGACCTGTTGATCGTGTCTCCCTCCAGGCCTGGAGGAGGATCACCTGGGGTGGTTGGGCGTTTTACAAGCTCCTTAGGGAGTGATGTGATGACTGACGGGGGGAGGATGGGTAGCTGGTTCTCGTGGGGGAGGGCTGAAGTGTGGGTAGACATCATGCGATCACTGGGTAGTTTTAGCCGCAGGTCTTCAGAAAAGGGCAAAGAGATAGAGATCATAGTAAGGGGTACTGTTCGTAGCGAGTCTTCAACAAAGGGCAAAGAGCAAAGGGCAAGATATCATGGCAAAAGGCATAGCTGAGTCTTATGGCAGAGTCTAATGACCTGGCTCGTTAAGGTCAAGTCAAGCGTCCAGGTCATTATACCCAAGGTCGTATCGTCATGATTATGGTGTCGTACCCCAAGCTGGGGTCCAGCCCATCCCATGTGGAGGCTGCAGGAGGAGGCGTTCAACCACTCCGTGTGGGGGCGACCTGGCAGCCAAAGGCATTGGTATCGATGCAGGAATGTTGCTTGTATCTCTTCTGCATATATATATATATATATATATATATATATATATATATATATATATATATATATATATATATATATATATATATATATATGTGTGTGTGTGTGTATGTGTGTGTGTGTGTGTGTGTGCGTGTGTGGACTTGATACAGCTTACTTAAATAATAGCGTAATAAGCTTCAGCAAATAAGATAAATGAGAAATTGAGGTTCGTAAGGAAGACAAACCCACGATGCCCTAAGGATGTGTCTTCAGGACTTTAGAGATAGGAGTACGAAACGCTTCGATGAGCGAGTGAGACAGAACGAAGAGAAGGAGGGAGGGAGGCGTCGAGATAATATTAACACTAAAGTGTCTAATGACAAATATAAATAGGGGACCTGCCTGTTACTTTACGGGTAATTGGGGCGAACATTACAGAAGATAGGGTGCGGGAAGGGTAAGATAAACAGGGCCAAAGGATGTAATTGGTCTATTGCTGAAGACAAGCTGTTGTTAGGAATGTTTAAGGGCCTCGTTAAGTATGTTATTTATATGAGTGTTGAAGGAGGTCTGTCGAGTCTTCTTATTTCTTTATTTCATTTGTAACGGCCCTACTGGGTGGTTGGAGAATGATCATCCTAGCTTGTTAGGTGAGTGTTGACAACCTTGATGGATAGTTAAGGATAGTTAGTTGTTCTCCTTTGCTAAGAGCAAGTGTATGTAATCTTATTTTCTTTTTTAAGAGATATGTTCATTCTTTTTTTATGAGATACGTAACATTCCAAGGGTTGTTACTGGCTAATGCCAATATCATTGAGTTGGGGTCAAAGGTCAGTGGTCCTAATTTGTTAGCAGCAGGTGTAACTGATCCCATTTTCTTGTTAGTGATTCATGGTGGTAATGACTGTAAAACACCGCAGTATTAACGATCTTGTTTGGTGATTACCGAGGGCTAAAGACCTCATTAGTAATTAGAAGTTGTTAGTGATGATGGATATTGATTGATTACCAGTTAATACTTTTGTTTCTTGTAGAATAATCTTCAAAGGGGAAATGCTAATGGTTCTAAGTAATAGGGACTAAAGTATGAGATACCATTACCTTCTTATAGGGGGAACCAGTTTCATGTAATAGGAAATTGTGTGACTCAGTTATCTACGGAGAGTGCTAATTGCTTTATGCTATAGCAGATGATAATGACCACCTCCTTAGTTAATTACATCTTATTGGAGAGGATGATTATGATGTAAAGAGGTCAGAGGTCAAGTGACTTAAGTATTCTGCTTTGATTGTTTGTATTGTTTAGAAAGGGTTTAAGGCTTTAGGGCTCCTTAAGGAGATAATGGAGTCGTTAACCTTCTTGTGTAGTTAGTGGATGTTAAATGCCGTCTTGGACAGCAGGTGTTAATCATCCTCGTTACGTGGTATAACAACATGTTTCATACCTTGTGTATGTTATTGTTCGATCAGGTAATTAGAATGGGAATAATTCTTGGTTAATCACGATTTCAAAAGAAAAAGAAAAAAGAAAATTTTTTTTTTTTTACAGTTGATCGTTTTATAGTCAGCTGGCTGGCAACTTAGAGAGTGCGACTTGGTGTGTGTGTGTGTGTGTGTGTGTGTGTGGGGGGGGGGGGGGGGGGGAATGTTTGGTCTTTGACCTGGCCCTGTTGAGATAGGTCAAGGGCCATTATACCCTCGAGTCGTACCAAAGTCCTTAAGGATAGCACTGCCTTATTCGTGGAGACAACACAGGCGATAGGCAACAAGCAGTGAGGGATGATTAATTAGCTAAGTTCATTAATTCTGTTCTCCGTTATTGATGATGTTATATCAAGCTCTTAGTGAGGGGCAAATTAGCTTAGTTGTAGTTCTTAATTGGTACTAATGATGGTTGACAGTTGATTAATGTCAACTGATGTTATGTAGATAATACAAATTGATAATCTGGCTTAACAGTCTTGATGGCCATTAACTGGTAGGTAGTAAATAACCATAGTTATCGTTATGCATATCGATTACAACCTAATAACTGAAGGTGACCAGGGTTTAGGATGTCAGTTATACCCCACAGCTAAATCTAGAAAGGGTATATATGTTTTATATTTTGTAGTATATTCATTCATATATATATATATTATATATATATATATATATATATTTATATATTATATATATATATATATATATATATATATATATATATATATATATATATATATATATATAAAACCTTGTAATATCATGTTATATTCATTCTTGATATATGAATGCGGGGTTCCATTTTGCATACGAATGGTGTCAAAGAATGAAAAAAAGAGAAAAAGTTGTTTTTCACAATGACAAATCATGATATTGGCATGTGTTTTGAATAGATTGTATCAAATGATCTCATTCACATTCGTTCACACAAAGAAAGACTATAAATCATGGGACACTGAAGCTTTTGAGTGATTTATCTGAATGTTATTGGACGATGAGAGACATTGTTTGGTTGCCTGACACCATATTATCTGTACCTTGCCTCTGTGACGCTCTTTGTGTGTGGGTGTGTGTGTGTGTGTGTGAGAGAGAGAGAGAGAGAGAGAGAGAGAGAGAGAGAGAGAGAGAGAGAGAGAGAGAGAGAGAGAGAGAGAGAGAGAGAGAGAGAGAGAGAGAGATGAAGATGATGATGATGATAATGACAATGACAGACAGATAGACAGAGCCTAAGGCAAACAAACACACAGCCAAGTTGACATCCAGAAAGACAGACGAAGAAAGAGAGAGAAATTGAGAGATAGGGGGGGAGAAAGAGAACGCTCGTTCACAGAGAAACACAAATGGATCACCTTATAAGTTTTTCAAATAGATCGATGATGTGGACTGTGACCAGATCTTTGCGAGATGTAAGGGTGGAGTAACCAGAGAAGATATCATTGAAATTACGCAAGAAACCTGTTAAGAAAGAGGTAAAGAAGTACTTTTGTCATGTAAGAGTGGTGGATGAATGGAATAGAATGAGTGAGGACATGGTTAATGCAGACAGGATACATGAATTTAAGATGATGTATGATGGTGGAGAATGTTCAAGAGATCGGGATGTGGGCCCCATGGGCGTAAAACTCACCGTACCGAACAAATAGGCAATTACAAATAGGTAATCACACACACACACACACACACACACACACACACACACACACACACACATACACACACACATACACACACACAAGCCAAATTTCATTTCAGCAGGAGCTCCAGTCTTTCCCAATAATCATGAGTTTTGCCCATTTACGTTCCTTCTCTTTTTTTGTTCGAGATATCATTGAAGTTAGCCCCATTTGGCGGGGGTCCAGTTGTGGACTCAAACATGGCCAGCGGACGATTAATTAAGGAAAGTCTGCCAGCCACTTCCAAGAAGGGCGTGAGCCAGAGATGTTGGAGAGTGAGGAAGAGGGTGGAGTTGGTGACGCATGGTGCCGATGGGGGTACGGGGAATGTTGGTGATGTGCTAGTGTTTGGTGGTGAAGTGATGGAGGTGAGGTGGTAATGTGGTAATATGTTGTTCGTAGGCTGTTGAGGGAATGTTGGTGATATATTGATGGTGATGGTGCATTGCTGGTGATAGGGTAATGGTGATGATGATGTGTTGGAGATGAGATGGTGATGTCTCGATGATGTGGCATGGTTATTGTGACATATTCGCAATCTGATCCCGAATGAGAGAGAGAGAGAGAGAGAGAGAGAGAGAGAGAGAGAGAGAGAGAGAGAGAGAGAGAGAGAGAGAGAGAGAGAGAGAGAGAGAGAGAGAGAGGAGAGAGAGAGAGAGAGAGAGAGAGAGAGAGAGAGAGAGAGAGAGAGAGAGAGAGAGAGAGAGAGAGAGAGAGAGAGAGAGAGAGAGAGATAGAGAGAGAGAGAGAGAGAGAGAGAGAGAGAGAGAGAGAGAGAGAGAGAGAGAGAGAGAGAGAGAGAGAGAGAGAGAGAGAGAGAGAGAGAGAGCAATCCAATTGCAAGACAGCCAGCGACTCAGCAGCGATAAGGATCTCAAATTACAAAGACACGATTCCTGAGTAGATCATTATTCTCTCTCTCTCTCTCTCTCTCTCTCTCTCTCTCTCTCTCTCTCTCTCTCTCTCTCTCTCTCTCTCTCTCTCTCTCTCTCTCTCTCTCTCTCTCTCTCTCTCTCTCTCTCTCTCTCTCTCTCTCTCTCTCTCTCTCTCTCTCTCCCCGAGGAACCGGGGTGCATACCCACAGAAGAATGCAGACACATGCAATCTACCCACACACACACACACGCTCACACACACAGGTGTAAAGACATGGCACATATACAAAAGGTTAAGAGACGGGGGCAACACGAGTGTACAAAACTCTCTCCCCCGTAACACAAACATCAAGCACACACACACACTCACACACATACACACACACAAACACACACACACACACACACAAAGGGGGCACACGTGCAGGGGAGAAGCAAAACCTTCTCGATCATTATAACCTTTCCTCAGGAAGCCAAACAGAGGAGGGCCCCCAGCTCACCACCTTGAGGCATGCTACCACTTCCCCTTCCACTCTCAGCCGTCCGTCTTCATTAACGAGACGGGAAAACACTCCGCTGTTAATCCTTGCTGACTGTTATTACCGACGACAATGAGGCGAAGGAGCTGAATAAATGAGTGCTGATCTTGGCCGCGGTTGATTGACGCCTTATGAGGGCCATCTTAACGAATCCACAGTATCTCTCAAGCAGGCGTCGACTGAATGGATTAACTGAGATACACAGACACACACTGACACACACACACACATACACACACTTACACACACACACACACACACACACACACACACACACACACACACACACACACACAGATCGACCTGCATTACTTTCGGCTCCAGGATCCGGCGAGAACAAGACCCTGTGTGGGCGTTGGGGTGTCTGTGTATACATCAACCTCCATCTATAAGAGGCGAGCCATCTTGATTCACTTACCCCCTAAGAAAGCAAAAGGGGAACACATGTACACCTAATTCCAAAAGACAACGAAAGAAAATGTCATTAGATTTCAATGATATTTAACTCCTTTTTAATCCCGGGTGACACAGTGCTGTCGGCGTTCGTTGGCAATTACACCCAGTCAAAGAGAGTCAAAGGGAGGCCATTCGTCGTGACCTTATTGACTCACTGTCGTCATTCTGGAGATCGTGAACCTCCTGCCTGACGGCTTGTGGCTTTCACACCGGAAGCGCAACAAAGGAAATTACGTATATACTGTACATATACACAAATTTAAAGATTAACGACCCTATACCGTTCATGAATTACAGCAAACGTCGGTGATCGCATAAGATCATCATTATAAGGGGATCCTACACCTTATCTAACACCAGTAACAAGACGCTCTAAGGGTTCTCCCTGCTTCTCCTCCAAAGCTAGAAACAAAAGTGGACACTGAATACCGTTTATTCTCGACTTGGCTGCTTGCTTGGATCTAAGTTATTTATTGGGAGTTCGATTCATTTAGCTGAACTCGCTCCAAGAATTTGCTTTGTCGGCCGGTAAACTCTGCTCCCAACTCCCCTAACCCCCTCTCCCAAACTCCCCCAGAAGTACTCAGTGTTATGATCGCGTCCGAAATACAATCCACTATTTGCAGAACTATGAATTGAGAGAATGTATGCATTCTTGTGTCACGCAGATAGCGTCATAAATCTTGCCTTTATATCTTTACCGATTTTTACTAATGCAAGAACTCTATGATTCATATTTTCAATAACAGAAACCCCCAAATTAGAAACAGCTCAATATTTATGAGTATACCTATGCACTTAAAAGAATGTTATGTATGTATGTATACACGCAAATATATATATATATATATATATATATATATATATATATATATATATATATATATATATATATATATATATATATATAAACATGCAAAGTACAAATAAATATTTTCCTCACTTTGAATTAACGAACCTGGATAAGTTTTGCAATCTATCAAGCCTAAAAGTGGGAAGGAAGAGCAAATGGATCGAAGAAGAAGAAGAAGAAGAAGAAGAAGAAGAAGAAGAAGAAGAAGAAGAAGAAGAAGAAGAAGAAGAAGAAATCCTCATCCCACCAACTAAGACCTGAGGAAGACGCAGGAACAACAGATCGCCACTAAACAGACAGTCATGAGAACAAGACAACGCTAAACACGCAAACAATAACATGGGAGGGAAAGGGGGAACAAATCCGCCTCAGTAGCTCTTAATCGCAGCCCAGGCAGTGAACGTCACTCCACACATTCCTGGGGGCTCTGCTCGACGACCTGGCCCCAAGTTGTGGTCGTTTTCCTGGGTGGTGTCGTCTCGGGAGGCGATATTTACCTGTCTCTTAGGTTGCTGCAAAGGGCCAATAGTTACTCAGGAAAGACACAAAGAGTGATATCTTTACTTAACCTCTCTCTGGAGCAGCGGTAGACTTGTGTCCCCCGTATGTAGCTTACGTGTTCATAGATTGATTTTAAGTGCAATCGATGCATTTGAGGCGACTCCCGTCTCTCGACCAAAGTGTTTCTTCTAGTGCTGGCTATTTGAGTTGTTGGTGTACTTTGCTATTACGTTTGTGCTCGTGTTGTCTTTAGTGTTTTGTTTTGTTTTCTTGTTCTGGAGTGTTAGTCATGCAGGGTTTGTCGTCACTCTGACAATATATGTGTGTCGAGGTCATTAAATCTTCCTTTTATGTTTTGCGTGTTTCCGTATTTGTTCTTCAGGGTTTGGTCAACATGTTGAAGATGTATATGGAATAAGAAACAAGTATCTTATTTTTTTTTTTCCAGGTCTTGTTCGCTCTGTAACACTTATTTGTCAGAGATAAAGTATTTTGACATCTTTACCCCTCATAGGTACAATACCTTCAAACAGATGTATCTTCTGGGTATATGAACGCATCGTATTCACTTCTTAGTCATATTATCTCCTAACAATTACCTTTCATGGCATCGCCATATCTCCAGCCTTACATCTCAGAGTTACCTTCCTATCTCCTCCTGTTCATCTCTTATATGTACGTAATGCCCCTACATAACTCAGATCCATTTAATCCCCTCATAATTTCAGTCTCTCATAATCCACTGCATGAATGAAATCTGTAACACACAGCCCTTCTCCCATGAAAAAGTGTAAATAATAGTAAGTCTTATCCTGTTCATAACACTTTGGAAAATTCCCCCTTTGTAATAGAGAGAAATACAAAGATTATTACCACACATGAAATCACATGGTAGAGATGGCGGTGTATTTCCGTGGCAGAATAAAAAAAAAACAGCAACAAAAAAAGTTGTTAACTGGCCGTAAACAAAGTCTAATGATTAACGATCAAGCTTCAGAATTGTTGGACGTAACAAGAGATGTGCCTCAGGGATCAGTCGCAGGACCGGTTCTCTTTCGCCAGTATATCAATGGTTTCAATAATGAGCTGCTTTGTAAGATATGAAAATTCATTTACGATACCAATCTGGGCAACTAAGGTACAGCAGAAAATGCACGGACGTAGCTGTAAATGAATTTTGATATCTGTAAGAATAAAGCTATGCACATCAGTATCAACATGAAAAAGAAAGCTACGGGGACCTAAATTCCTCACAGGAGAGGCATTCAGGTTCTAGTGAAGGTACTAAGCGTTACTGCTTACACCTCAGTGGTGTATCTTCATCAGTTAGGGGGGAAATGCATAGAAGAGAGAGAGAGAGAGAGTAAAGCTATGTTCAATCAGGTTGATTTCCGGATTGAGAGGCAAGTCATGCGTCAGCCGGTTAGACGACCCAAACTTGTCTAACTTAGAGAATAGAAGGTTATGAGGTGATAGGATACAGGTTTTTAAAAATCATTTGCTTTAGTTGCCTTGATCCAAGCAGCTCCTTAACGCTAGATTCATCTGATCTCACTCTCAGTAATGAATGCAATCTTCTGGGCAAAATGTTTTACTTCGAACGAGGCATGATTCCTTTTCTCCAACAAAACTGTTAGCATAGAGAAGGATTTACCAATTAGAGTAGTTGAAGGCGACCCAATAGATAGATCTTTGAACAAACTTGAGAAGTGCTACGCTTGAAGTACAGGATTGACATTATTTGCACTTCCTTAATTACAGATAAAATTTACAGGTATCTCTCCTGATGTCATCTGTTTGTTTTTCTACTCTTGCCAAACTTGGCCCTGTTTCTGATCCCTTCTGTCATCACAAGCAGCTTCGAAAGTACCCAGTAATCTGTTGTTGTCTGAAATCCTTTATAATTCTTTGTACAATGTGCACTTCAGAATTTAGGAGGCTATATGATTGATCTTTAAGAGAAATAGATTAATGCTGAGTTGAAGTGTGGCGAGAAGACCTCTTTGTGAACCGAGTATATGATTACCCATTCCACCTGTTCATGTGACTAAAAGGCCTTCAGCGTAGGTCAGGACGAAGACGAAGAACGGGAGTCGATCGCGTGACTTTCGTGACCCTTGGCTGTCTATCAGCCACTCCACACCTTCGAGCTGTTACTGCTCTCTTTGGGTAGTATGATGATGTAATGACCTCATTAGCGAAAGAGAGGTTGTGGGAACTTTCACCCTTTGTCAAGTTAGACGTCTACGCGATATATCTTCTCCTGCCGAAGTGGAGATTGTGTCCACATGATCTTAAGTCCTGCCACGTAACATACATCCATTTATGTATCTTCATATGCATATACATATATATATATATATATATATATATATATATATATATATATATATATATATATATATATATATATATATATATATATATATATATATATATATATATATATATATATACATATATTTACACACACACAAGAAGGGTTAAAAGTGCAGTGAGTTTTGCAAGGTGCACACAATACTTTCTTATTTCTCTTGCATTCTTTGTGGCCGAGCCAAAATCCTACGCGTGTCTAGAATCGATCAACACCTCCTCCACACACACACACACACACACACACACATAAAATATCCCAAGCTTAAAGTGGTCATTATCACCTACTGCAGTATTATTTAGCTACCATATTTCATAACTACACTAGTGGTGGTTTCACACGAAAACCCCCCCAAGTGTACTTTGACCCTGTGAATAAGTTTAAAGCCTTGCATATTCTCTCTCTCTCTCTCTCTCTCTCTCTCTCTCTCTCTCTCTCTCTCTCTCTCTCTCTCTCTCTCTCTCTCTCTCTCTCTCTCTCCCGGACACACACACACACACACACACACACACACACACACAGGTTATTAATCCTTGTACTTTCTCTTGCAGGTACTGTATATGTGACTGATGCATGACAGGAAAGTAATATAAGTGAGGCTAATTTCCCCCCCTTTTGGAAGCAAGCGGTAAGTAGCGTTTCCTACCGTACCTTGATCAGTGTTCCATTATTCCCTTATGATACAAAATCTGTCACCCTTTAAAATCACGGCGTCAGTAACTGAGTAAATGGGCATAACTAATTGTAGGTCAAAACCCTGAGGGAATGGGACTTTATCAATAACTGAGAGGGATGCATAATCATAGGGGTTCCTTCATGGGAATTATTAGACAATTCATTTGCTACTTTCATCTGTAAAAATCTCATGATATTTTGTTTACGTTAATGGATTGAAATTAGCCCTTAAAGAGCTATCAGTAATCCTATCCAATAGACTAACTTTCCCTGATCGCTCTTAACCAGGCATTTGTTCAATCACGCTAATTGGGTTGGACAAAGAGACCACCACCACTCTCTAAAGACGCATATAGAGCAAAACCCATTTAGTTAGAAGAAGAAAAAGAAAAATGTGATCAGGTATAACTCACTTGACTTTCCCGTAAAGTAGATAAGATAGTATATCAATTTTTGTCTACTCAAGAACTGACGTCTTAATCCATGAATGTCTTTTCTGTATGAGGTAAGTTATCTTCTCCTGGTCTTGCTTAAGCAAAAGATGGTGTTTCACACCTTTTGTTTATTTTTTTTTTGTTTTTTTTCAATTAACACATAAAAAAACAATTCAGGTGTTATGGTGATGGTGTCTTTCTACATATGGATGCCAGACAGTGATGTGTATTGGACCAATTCAATTGCTTTTTTATTTACTTTGCTATGTATGAGGACAATGGTGATGGATACCTTTTTAATATTTTCAATAATTCCTTTATTTTTATTTTTGTCATTATTAATTTGTCATTGATGGTTTAGTGTCAGGTAACTAACACAGTCTCACTTCCTCCCGCATCCAAACACCTCCCCTAGTTTTTCCTCCCCACTCCCCAAATAAATGGTGAGCTTACTTTCCTTCCATTGATCAGGTCCTCCCCCACACACACTCTCTCTCTCTCTCTCTCTCTCTCTCTCTCTCTCTCTCTCTCTCTCTCTCTCTCTCTCTCTCTCTCTCTCTCTCTTCTCTCTCTCTCTCTCTCTCTCTCTCTCTCTCTACTGGAACCCAGTCATAGTCTCGATATCTGATTCCCCTTTAGGCATTCAAGACTGGTTCGCCTCAAGTTTTCTTTATTCCACACACCTTTTCTTAGCACCAGATTCACTCTGTAGAACCAAATCACCAATGAATCATCCTTCTTTTTACCTTCCGTTGTTCTGGCAAATTTCATAGCCTTGTGTGAAGCCCTCAAGGATCTGAAGATCCACATGGAACCTCTCTCACCTTTGAGGTAAACTGTGATAATTTTGAGCTCGAAGGTGCTTGACCTCCTTTGGAACGAATTGGACTGGCCTTTGACCTGAATCTCAAGGCTCGAGTCGAAGGCCAGACTATCATAGCCAAGGGTCGTGCCGTCGTGCTCAAGGGTCGTTCCGTTGTTAGATTTTACGTTTATAAGAAGAGCTGCTACCAAAACACACACACACACACACACACACACACACACACACACACACACACACACACACACATATAAATATAGAGAGATATAGATATAGATATAGATACAGATATAGATATAAATAGATGAATAGACAGATAGATATGAAAGCAGATATAGATATATAGATAGATAGACAGAGATAGAACATTTCCTGCTCCCTCGATTAAACCCCTTGCCATTGCAATGGTCAGAACATATCTCTAAACTTCTCTCTCTCATCAAATGCTATAACTAAAGCTTATGTGAGAGAACAAGCTGACCAAATTGCATGGTGTCTTTTGGTGACAGGAATGTCATAAGCAGTCAGGGGAATAGTGTCTGGTAAAATACTCTTATTTCATTCTTTAATTTATCTCTCCCCCAACCCCCCTTTAACTACCCATAAACATGCTATAAGACATCATTGCCAACCACAATGCGTGACTGTGAAGTTGTTTACCGTGGACATTTGGCACGTTTCCAAATAACTCGTCATTTTTTTTTCTTTCATTTTTGTTCACGTTCAAGAAATATTCAGCACAAGGAGGTTATTGTCAAGGAATCATCAGCTTTTCTCTCCACCTCCAGGCAGACCGTTGTGTGTGTTTTTCTTTCCCCGTTTGTAGACTTCGTAGACAGTGATAGGCTTGTCTTATTTCGTTACGGTAAGACTGAAAAGTAAGGGGCAAGTCAACAGGTTCATTTTCTCGTGTAATATGTACATGAACAATTACCACTAGACAGAGAAAATAAGATGGAATGATAGATGAATAGATAGATAATCAGTTAGATGGCTAACTAGCCAGCTAGATAGATAGATAGTTAGTTAGTTAGATAGATAGACTGATAGATATTTCTGTGGCATAATGTATTCAACTTATCATACGTTGTAGAATTACATCACTACACTCAGTCTTGAATATCGTCCCGTGAATCAGTCACTGTGCTTGTGGCTGTTCACTTCTGGTACTTATGAGTTTAAAGCGCCTCGCTCGAGCTGTTCGGTTATCGTAATAAAAAGATATCAGCTATCCCGCTCAAGAGGATGTTATCTTTCGTCAGCTCTTTGATACCGTGAGTAAATGACCGGCTCTGAGGTTCTCATTGTGTGATGTCATTGAGTCTCTCTCTCTCTTCTCTCTCTCTCTCTCTCTCTCTCTCTCTCTCTCTCTCTCTCTCTCTCTCTCTCTCTCTCCCAATCCCCTCTTTTATCGCGAAGATTTATTGATGTTTGCGTAAACAGGGGCATTCCTAGTAGCACACGTACCCAAGACCTACTCCTAATTAGAAATCAAAACAACGTGTCTTTTTCCCTGTTTTTTTTTTTCTTTGAGGTGTCTAAGGCACTCTTTGGCGATGGTGGGAGCGCTGTGGTTCATCAGGCGACCTCTATATGCCTCTTTGTCGCTGTAGTAGTTGCTGTTGTAGTTGTTGTTGTTGTTGTAGTTGTTGTAGTTGTTGTTCTTGTTCTTGTTTTCTGGTCTGTCGGTATCCAGCTTCAGATGTCCCGGGACCAGAGTGGAGAATTCCCTTTTCTTTCCAGATACCTCGAACCTGGAATTGCGAATTCTTCGTCAGAACGCACACTCACACTCCTGGATCCTCCTGTTTTCATATCCTGAATCCGGATTCTTCTACCCACTGCAGCCAGAGGCCTCAAGTTCATTCCTTTCGGTTGAATGAACCATCATTCTACTGTTCATTTTTTCAACCACAGATCCCTTCCATGTACCTCTCCTGTTATGCGTCCATTCCATCTACTCCACACTGCATATATCATGACTTTAAATATCTCCCAACCCAAGATTTCCTACCACCCAATTTCTATCCATGAGAAATCCCACTCATCTTTATCCAGGCACACTCAACCCTCTCTTGTACATTCCCACTCGTGAACCCCATCGTCCTAACCTCTCCAAATACCTCTCAATATCCCACTCTCCTTCCCTCTAGTCCTTCTGTCACCCTCATCCTTCTGTCACCCCTTGATCATTCCCTTTTAACCACCCCCAATATGCTCCCTGCTCTTCTCCCCACCTTAGAACTCCTCCACCCCTCCCACTTCACATTGGCACCCTCGTCACCCCATTAAGAGTGCCACGTGGACGATTGTCACCCGAACGATGCTTCCCTTCCACCATCCATGCCCTCCCTCCCTCCCCCGCTCCTCCTCACCTCCCTTCTATCCACCCTCCCACCCCAGCTGGAGGCTCGGTCAGAGCCAGCATGGCACCGTCACTCACACTCAGACATCCACCAGTGCCAAGGGGGCTATAATAAGTGCCACAACTCTGACTGAAGGACAGGATTCATGAGCTTCTCCTCCCTTCCTCTCCCTCCCTCTCCCTCCCTTCCTCTCTCCCCCACTCACTCCCTCCCATTCCCCTCCCTCCCTCACCCTCTCTCCCTATCTCTCCCTATTCATACCCCTCCATCCCAAAAAACACTATCCCAGTAAACAAATCCTCCAGTGTGTCACGAGCAAACATACTCTTTATTTACTCTAGCAAACAAACAGTTCAGTGACTCACTAGCAAACTATCCCTCCAGTGACTCTCTAACAATCCAGTGACTCCAGCGAGCAAACCATTCAGTGGTTCACTAGCAAACAAACCCTCTAATAACCCACAAATCCCATTGAGAAGTAAAACCTCCAGTGTCTCGCTGGCAAACAACCAGTAAACAAACCCATTTTCAACACACACACACGCACACACACACACACACACACACACACACACACACCTCCTCACTGACTATGTGCAGTAATTAAACACAATCAACAGTTGCTGTTTTTTCTCCTTTTTTTCGGAGTTTCATTTTGGTAATGACGAAGCGGCGATTCATCTCATTATCGAGCACCCGATATGGTAATTACCCTGGCTGATGGATGAGGGGCGTATCCCCCCCCCCCCGACCTCCTGGGGATTTGGTAATGAAACAGTTTGTCACCTGCCGCCTTACCTTGGTTAACCAGGCTGTTTGGTGCAGTCTCTCGCACTTTTGCATACATATATATATGTGTGTGTGTGTGTGTGTGTGAGTGTGAGTGTGAGTGTGTGTGTGTGTGTGTGTGTGTGTGTGTGTGTGTGTGTGTGTGTGCGTGCGTGTGTGTGTGTGTGTGTGTGTGTGTGTGCGCGTGTGTGTGTGTGTGTGTGATAACACCTAATCAATTACTGTCGAAAGATTCCTATGAATTTGGACATTATTTTGATATAAGCATCTTAGATATCTTCTAATTATTAAACGAGACGCAGAGTTATAATCAAGATGTCTTCGAAGATTTGTACAAATAGTCTCTGAAGTACACAGCCATGACCCCTACAACTAATCTTTGAGGTGTCGTATAGCGTTCTCCAAGTAAGTGTGGATCCACGATCTCTACAAGTGGTCTTTGTGGTGTTGTATGCCAACGATCACCACCAATGGTTTTTTGAGGTATTGCGTAATTAAGATCTCCACAGTTGTTGCATGAGGTTATCTTTATGCATACGTCACCACACGCACACATGAACAATTGCACGGCAGCTTTAATGATCTAGCGTGTTTATCCGTCTCATTAAGTGAAGGATAAATACTTTAGTTACACCCCAGGGGAAAGAAAATGTAATAGAAAAAAAAAAAAAGTAGTGAACACTGAAATTTCCAAACCTGACAATAAAACTTTGAGGACTTATTTTTCCTTTTTTTTTTTTTTGGTCAGTGGTGTTTTTCCGCGAATAATTGCGACGCATCGAATAACTTCCAATTCAGTGGCATCGTTTTGCCAGTGGAACGGTGTCGATTATGGCACTACAAAAAGTCACATGACGAAAAACAAGATTAATATTGTCCCATAATAAAAGATGTTTTGGGGTGGTACAATTTTTTTTTGGTACTGTATTTCTTATGCTTAAAAATGAAATAGCGACTTATTAGTTATTAAGTAATGTATACAGCAACGGATATATATCATTTGCTTATTTCAGTGGCAAAATGAACTGCTGAAGAACTCAGTTTTAGGAACGGATGGTGTTTAAGATAGCGTAGGGCAAAGACATGTTTTAGATCTTGGGGGGGGGGGATAGTTTGCAATCTGGTAATGATTAAGATAGTCAAGGAACATAGGAATGGTTGACATACCATGACCCAAGAATGGTTGAGATAGTCCACATATCTGGTAAGGGTTAAGATAGCCTACGACCTCGGGACTGATTAAGACAGTCTATGACTTGGTAATGGTTACGATAGCTTAGAGCCTAATGATCATTAAGACAACTTACGATCTGGGAATGACTCGAGAGAGTGTGTTATAACGACCCGACAATCGTCAACACCGTGCATTGCGACTCTGAATTGTTAAAGCAAATGGTGAAGTACTGTCCCCAAGTCGTTAAAGACAGTGTGGTACGATTTCGTAGCGATTCCGGGACATATATAAAGCACACCCTCTTGTTGGCTAACAAGAATGCGCAAACGACATTTCTTTGTCACAGACGTATCATAATTTCCCCTATACTGCCTCGAAAATTTTGCATGAATATTTTATTGGAATTCTGAAAGCTTCGCTTTTACTTCAAGCTGACTTACGGCCAGTTTTAATGGGAGATTAAAAAGCTGTGTGTGCAGCTGGAGCACCAGATGTGTGAATGATACCTTGTACGCATATATACATGTGAATAATGCCTTGTACACATATATACGTGTATATTCTTCTCGAAAGTTTGTCCACGAATAATATCTAAGACACAGTTATATTGTTACACATGATCAATATCCCAGAAGCATGCTAAGAGGGGGAGGGGATAGTAAGAGAGAGAGAGAGAGAGAGAGAGAGAGAGAGAGAGAGAGAGAGAGAGAGAGAGAGAGAGAGAGAGAGGGAGGGGGGGGAGAAGGAGGGGGAAGACGACACATAAATCATGGGGAAAAGCACATTTTAGTGTAGGATCAGTGAGGGGTCGGGGAGAGGGTGGGTGGGGGAAGGGGAGAGGATACCAGGGGAGCGGTGGGGGGAGAGAGGGAGAGAGGCAGAGGGCGAGGAGTGGGGATGGGGAGTAGGCTGAGTCCGGTGGGGAGGTTGCCTAGGGTTTGGGGAGGGGAGTGTCCTCTGTGGCTTACTTGGAGTGGGAGAGTCCTGGGAGGAGGAGTAAGAGGGTGTCTTACGGACGCTGGGTGACGGAGGTGTCCCTAAGGAGAGGTAGGTGGGTGGGTGGGGTTTTCCTGGTAGGGAGGAGAGGTAGCGCGGGTGAGGGAACTGGGGGCAGGAGGAGGGTGGTTGAGTTCACTCGGGGAGGAGGTAGAAACAGCGAGTGATCGGGGTAGATGAACGACTTGAATAAGCTCCGCAACAGCGCTTAAGGGTATAGGAGAATGACCCAACAGGTAATCAGGCCAATTAACTTAATTACTACCAGCAGTTAGGGTGCAAAGGTCATGAAATCATGAAGTGCCGCACTTAAATCATAAGGAAAATAAAAGCATGATAACGCAGAGCCTTAAGTAGTGTACATTCTAAGTCATACTTATAAATATGTACTTCTGTAAGTAATGAGTCTGCCAAGAGCATAATGATACGAGTTTAATATTTCACATCTTGTCATGATAATGACTGCCATGAAGGAATTATGCCCACCATTATCAATAACAAAATACCTGATTATATAGATAATCACACTAATCACATTCATAGAAATATCATTAGTGATGAGATGATATATAGGCAGGGTTGATAGTAGGATTATTAAGGACAATGATGGTAATGATGAGATGAAATTATGAGCACAGTCTATTACTAATAAGAATAATGAAGAGTAGTGATGATAATGAAATGATGATGATGATGATGATGATGATGAATACAGAAGCAATTGAAATAATGATGATCACTACAATGATTAACATACTAAGAGCAGCGATATGGGGTAATAAGAATAACATGTTAATGGGGAATGTTGATAAATGATAATAGCATTGGTGGTAAGGTTAAAAATGATAATTAAAATAACGACATAGACGACAATTGCCACACATAAAACTAATAACGATAACCACAATAATAATAATAAAGGCGATGATAATGATAATAATGATAATAGTAATGATAATAATAGTAATAATAATAGTAATGATAATAATGATAATAATAATAATAATAATAATAATAATAATAATAATAATAATAATAATGATATTAATAATAATGATAATAATAATAATAATAACAACAATAATAATTATGATAATAACAGTAATGATGATAGTAGTAATGATAATAATTATGATAATAATGATATTAATAATAATAATAGTAATAATAATAATAATAATAATAATAATAATAATAATAATAATAATAACAACAATAATAATAATAATAATAATAATAATAATAATAATAATAATAATAATAATGATGATAATAATAATAATGATAATATTAATAGTATCATCATTGTCAAGATATTAATGATCATATAATGATGATAATATTCATAGTAGCAGTTCTACAACGACTGATGATAATACTTGGAAGAATCAGGATGAAATAATGAATGTAACTTCTCGTCTATGAACAAGGTACACAGATGCCCTTGCAAAGCAGCTGCGCTCATAAGCAGGGAATAACAGATGGCTTGAACAAGCGAGTGGGTGGAAACGGAAGCCAGGCTAGCGTGTGACCCACCGTGAGGACGGAGAAGGGAAGAGGAAAATGTGAATTAGGCAGCGTGATGTGGAGAGAGAGAGAGAGAGAGAGAGAGAGAGAGAGAGAGAGAGAGAGAGCATTGCACAGACGAATCCCCTCATTGCCATAACACCAGCTGAGTTAAAAAAAAAAGATAACCTTTTTAGCAAAATAGTTTGAAATACTAAGCTTTCTGACAAACCGATAAGATCATTAAAAGAATGAAAAAAAAAAACTAGGAAGGAAAAGAACCTGGAAAATGCGAGGAGATTCATGGATACTGCTGTATATATTGTCATTTCAGCCACAGATACACAAGAAAATCATCAATTCAGTAATTACTGAATGAGGGTCATGGTAATTACAATCAGAACGTCCAGGGGCGAGATTAGAGTATAGGAAATCCAGTGATAATGTCAAATTCCAGGAATGGTATAAATCAAATGTATATTGGAATGACAAATTGCACCTTTAAGTCCAGACACGAACAGTTCGCTGGTTGGCTAGCGGGATGGCTGTGTTTTTTTGGGGGGAGGGGTGGTTGGTTTTATACTCACCAGCTACAAGAGGAGACTATAAGCTGTCAATATCAAGTTATAGCCACCAGTTGAAGAGGAACTGAACACCTACTTCAGGTGTTCAAGGTGATTCTAAGACCATATTCATTCTCGCTGCATGTGCGCGGCCTCTCGATTCGCTCGCGGATCAAGAATATTCATTAGATATTGATAAAGTTTTGCCAAAGCGTTGGTACTCAAGGAACCATTTGGCTTACCAACACTTGCCATTGGCATGATCAATAATCCCTGAATCATTAAATTTGTATTTGGAATGTTGATTTGTTCTGTAAGGCCAGAATCAACGCGTGAATATCCTATGATTCATTCCAGACCTACTCTTAAATTAGATTTTCTTAACGAATTATGGATTGGGGATAGAGGTGGCAATTTTGTTTCGCAGGTTTTTAAGACTGCAGCAGTCAACTCCTTGTGGCTCAGAAGTGAAATTTTTGTGTCCATGATTTAGTTATTCTTTCTTTTAAAGTGGTGAATGTTCTTTTTCTTTCTTTCTTTCTTTCTTTCTTTCTTTTCTTTTCTTTCTTGGCGTGCACGGAGACTCCAATCAGTGACTGAATCCCCTCGCGAATATCAGATACCAGTGGTTATGAGTATTGTAGCTACTTGCATATTGATAACCGAGATATAGAGATAGGGAGAGAGAGAGAGAGAGAGAGAGAGAGAGAGAGAGAGAGAGAGAGAGAGAGAGAGAGAGAGAGAGAGAGAGAGAGAGAGAGAGAGAGAGAGAGAGAGAGAGAGGCAATGCCTTTGGAAAATAACAGCCTCTCTCTCTCTCTCTCTCTCTCTCTCTCTCTCTCTCTCTCTCTCTCTCTCTCTCTCTCTCTCTCTCTCCCTCTCTCTCCCCTTCAACCACTGTTGTCTCTGTCTGATCGTAACGACGGTGTTGTTCCGTCTTTCGCCGTAATTACCCTGTCGCCATTAGGACATGTGGTGAAAATGACTTTCAGCACATCTGTCTGGTGATAATTACTTTGGGGGGACTCGTCGGGGCAAGAAGAAGAGGAAAGGGGGCATAATAAATCATCCCCTAAAGGCATCGATCGCGCCAAGATTGTATTAGAATTTCGCCTCTAACATCCCTTAAATTTGATCCAGATTGATATTCGGTCCGACCCAAGAAAAGGAGTGGCCGCCAGACAAGGCTAAAGAGCCTTTGGCCCTCAGGGTCGAGATTCGCCCTGCAGAACTACGCGCGATTGAGCTGAAGGAACTTTTGCTCATTAGGCCCCCCTGGTCCGCCTTCAGAGAGGCTCTCAGGTGTGTCTGCATGATAAATTGAACTTCTCAGTGGGATTAGCAGCCGTTGTCAAGGAGATGAGCATCTTGGAGGAGAGAGAGGGGGGGGGGGAAGAGGGGGAGGTGAGGGGGGGATAGGAAAGGAGGAGATGTGTGAGAGAGAGAGAGAGAGAAAGAGAGAGGGGGGGGGGGGGTGTTAGGGGAGGGAAGATGGGAATGGAAGGAGACGAGGCAAGAACAAGCGGAAGGGAGAGAAGGGAGAATAGACGAAACGAAGAAGAGAAAAAGGAAAGAATGAGGGAAGGGGAAAGAGGTAAAAGAGAGGAGACGAAAGGGAAAAAAAGAGGAGAGAGAGAGAGAGAGAGAGAGAGAGAGAGAGAGAGAGAGAGAGAGAGAGAGAGAGAGAGAGAGAGAGAGAGAGAGAGAGAGAGAGAGTGCAAGCTACAAGCGAGACGGGTCAGGTCTGGGACCATTACAAATGAGATAACATCTGATAAGTTCCAATGAGATAAGGGCCATGTATCATTACATTGGCATTTAAAAACAAATCAATTTATTTTCTACCGGGTAATATGTCGCACGTAATACCTCCGCTCATGTTATTCTGTGAGTATACATATATATATATATATATATATATATATATATATATATTATATATATATATATATATATATATATGTGTGTGTGTGTGTGTGTGTGTGTGTGTGTGTGTGTGTGTGTGTGTGTGTGTGTGTGTGTGTGTGTGTGTGTGTGTGTGAATTCCTCTGTATAAGTTTCATGTTAACTATTTATTCATAAACTTGTTGATTTAAAGACTTCTTCATATGTCATTATTATCATTTTTTCTTATCATTATTTATTATTATTATTATTATCATTAGTATCATTATCATTATTATTATCATTATTATTATCACTATTATCATCATTATTATCGATTTTGTTATCTATTTCCTGATATCTACGATAACTCCATCAGCTCCCAACATACACAGTTCGTCTCCAGCCACACGAGTATGCTGGATCGTACTGGGTATATCTAGTCTTAGTTGGTAAGATCTTCAATGGTACATGAGTAGAGAAAAAAAGGCAATACCTGACCATTGCATTTGGATAAAGAAATTTGCCCCTCTTCAGTTGTTCGTTAATACGCGGACTATGAGGTCAGAAGTGATAAGTAAAATTGTAAGTGATAAGTTAAAGCGTGAAGTAGCACTGATTGGTAGTAATTGTAAAAAGACATGTGTTAGATTAATAAGTAGCCCTGATGACTAACAGTGATTAAGAAACACACTTATATATAAGAGTTATAAGTAAAAGTGATTTGAAAAATGATACTTTTTTTCATAATTGTGTTGAATGTCTGGATAGAATTTTCCTTGTTCCAGCCCCATGGGAAGGAGGGAATTACGTTCTCACGACTCCCGTCAGAATGGAAATTAACTTCCTTTGGGAATGTCTTCTCTGAGAGCTACGTTCCTTGGAGGGCCAAGAAATCTCCCTCTCTCTCTCTCTCTCTCTCTCTCTCTCTCTCTCTCTCTCTCTCTCTCTCTCTCTCACTCTCTCTCTCTCTCTCTCTCTCTCTCTCTAGGAAAAAAAGAGAAAATGTTCGCTGACAAGTCAGGAAAACGTTTCTGGCCAGAAAAAAAAATAACCTTTGTCAGAGTCGATTTTTATGTCTTCGTGAAAGAAATAAGTATATTACAACAGTGACCATTTCATATAATTATATATATATATATATATATACATATATATATATATATATATATATATATATATATATATATATATATATATATATATATATATATATATATATATATATATCTGAATATCACTTGGATGAGTGCAAGCAAGGAAGTAAAAGAACCGAATTACCCATAATTATCAGAAATTAACCTCCCACTCTCAAGCCAGCTTTTGAATAATTGATCAAGTCAGTACAGAAGATTAATGGGGCCAAGAGGACGTACGGAACTGAAATCTTGCAATTGTATTTATTGAGGCGAAAAATATACAAACCACGTCAGGAAAAAGCATGTCGAAATCCCCAGGTAGATAGATGAGGTTCAAGATGCTGAGGACGACAAGGAAAATAAAAAAAAAAAGATATATGACGAGTCACATAATAAGATAGAATAAGACTTTACTTGTTGCAAAAGGCTAGGGGAAGGAAGCAATCAAAATCAAAATGATTCGAGAGTAGTTGATGCAGGGAAAAGCAAAATCAGTTCTAATAGAACAAAAATAGAGCAGCATAAAAGAAATTTGAATCGATATATAAATGCAAGTTTAATGCAAGATGAGCACTCGCTATAATAAAGAACACTCACTATAACACAAGAGAAAACGTATACCTCAGCGGTTGATTACACTGGAGAACATGGTCAAATAACACAAGGAGAACATAATGGCAGTGATATAACTTTGCAGAACAGACACTAACTGAACATGGCATTAAGGAACACAAAAGGTAATAAAACTCCGATGAAGAATCCGATAACAGAATACAATATAACATAGCAATCCCGTAAACTAAGATTTATAACACGGCAGACACGTAATACAAACACAACACAGCACTAAGCCAAAAACACATAACAGATAGAACTCAAGACACTATAGGAATACACCACTGCAAAAGACAACAGAGCACTAAGCCAAAAACACATAATAGATAGAACTCAAGACACTATAAGAACACGCCACTGCAAAACACAACACAGCACTGCATAAAAACACAGCGTAAATCTCAGAAAAACAACACCTCCGAGCGAAGAGCTTCCACAGCAAGTCTTAATGAATGTCGAGTTCCAAGTGAAAGAAAACGGGCTCATCAGAGTCTTCGAACAAACACACACACACACACACACACACGCACACTCGTCCACCCCTTCCTACATTACCTCCCCACACAGACCCCTACCCCAATTACCCCCTCCAACACCACCACCATCACTAACCTCCCCACTCCCTCCCTCCACCGCCGGAAAGGGCTGACAACTACCCCCCTCAACCCCTAAGGGCCCAACCCCACACCTCCACCTCCTATTGGCCGCGTCCGATTCCTTCGTCTCGCCTTGTGCTTCAGATTACAAGTTCTTCCCCCACATTTTACA
>NC_092245.1:15643403-15658403 GCF_036320965.1 Panulirus ornatus
CACAACGACACCGCCACCTCATACCGACCACCTGGCTGCGCAGTGTCCCCCAGTAGTCAGGATCGTCCACTGCACACGAACAGAAAGAGCGACAGCAACAAATGGAACCCGCAGGTTGTGTTCGAGACCCCGCGATCTGGCAAAAACTCCCGCCATCGTACGCTCCTCCTTCTCCTCTTTCTTCTTCTTCCCCCTCCCCCTCTCCACCTCGCTCAACCAGCACCACAACCCAGCAGGTGGTCTGTTTGAGTGCGACACCCACAGATACGCCTGCCCTCCCACGTTGCACCTGCGAGCAAGCGAGCGAGAAAGCATGCTGGCATTCTGCAACCTATGCCAGCCATCGGAAACCAGTCTCATAAGCTCTGAAAGTAGCCCCAAAACCACTATAGGTAGACCCCAGACAAGTAGCTGCAATCTCGGTCCATCGTGTAAGGTTCCCAAGCCACTGCAAACAACCATAATACCTAATGGGACCCTCAGGTCACCAGAAGGCAGATGGAAGCTTCTGCAGACGATATAGAGCCATCAGAGACGGTTGTAAATCAACCCAAAGAAAAACTGCCCAGTCACCTCATATAGCCTCAACAGCCGCAAAGCTTTCTTAAAGCAACAACGACCACTTCGACTCAACACAACTGGCGCTAAGTCTCTACAAAAAGACTCTATGGACACATAGGTATTCTAAGCTCTTTAAGCCAATCCTAGGCTCGTTGCAGGTTCACTCCAACCGTCAATAAAGTACTCTAAATATCACCAACCAAACCGCTCAAGGTCATTACACTTATCTACAAAAGTTCTAAAAATAGCTGCGGTCAACCGCGACACGCAGCACCAACTTATAACAAGTATCTTCAAGCCTCTGGAGGCAGCCACAGACTAACCACCACACACACACAACGAAGCCTAGAACACCGCAAGTATATCCAAGCTGCTGCTGAAGGTCACTTCGAAGCCACTGCACCATCCTTAAGCAACCGCCCGCATCCGCAAGCCACTGCTGCTGCGATAGGCAACATCACAGCCACCGGACTCTACTCGTAGCGGCTTAAGGACTTAGCTTTATCCCAACGCCCTCTATGGTTACAATGTACTTTTTCCATTACCTAGAGAGCCGCTTTATGTACCATGGTCTGGATTCAGACGCCAGCGATAGCCACGATCCAAAGTTCTAGTTGTTTCCCTGATTCCAAGGTTTAGCTATTCTTACGAGCCGAAAATTTAATCTTTTATTTCTTTCTTCCAGTCTTCCACGTCCTGGCTTTTTTTTTTCCCACGATCCTGATATCAAGCTGTTTCATAATCCCTGTCTCGTGCTGTTTCCTTAATCCGAGCCTCCAGCTGTTTCCATAAGCCTTGTCTCCAGCTGTTTCCATTATCCCAGTCTTCAGCAGTCTGCATGATCTCTATCTCCAGCTGTTTCTAGGCTCAACAGTTGTGTTTAAGTTGACATAAGAAAAAACGAATCTGTTGGTAGACCCGAGGCATTATGAAGACGTTACTTTTCACTTTAATTTCCGATGAACAATTCTTTGGGAAAATCATGCGAATATATCTGTTCGATATATAAGCGTGTCAGGGTGTCACAATATCTTTCTTTTATTTCATTCGATATATATATATATATATATATATATATATATATATATATATATATATATATATATATATATATATATATATATATATATATATGTATGATGGTTTTATTAATTATCATCTAACTGCTATATCTAATGTTCTATTCTAATTACTTCTAGAGTTATCTCAGATCATTCACAGAACTTGTCGATAGATCAAAAGGGAGATTTGGTATTCAATGTCCATCCGGATTTTGGATAAAAGAACTCTTGCGAGAGACAGTACCTGACCTGACCGTGTGTTTATATTCTCTACAAAACTTCGGCGGTAGACACGGTCTTAAACAATACTCCACAGGTGGAGAAATATTGCCAGAACACTTACCACACCTTATGAGTTTCGTTTTTCTCTTTCTTATACCGTTTTTTTAATCATTGTTATTCTTAGCTTCTTCTGTTCTGTTTATTCTTTTAACGCTATTTAGTTCAAAGTCTTTCTTTCGTATAGCTGTAGATGTCTCTCTTAGTTCAAAGTCTTTCTTTCGTATAGCTGTAGATGTCTCTCTTAGTTCAAAGTCTTTCGTATAGCTGTAGATGTGTCTCCTTCCATACTTGTTCTCTTACAATCTCTTGGACGTATATGCTTGTCTACGGCAACCTTTTGGAACGTATCGGCCGCGTCTTCACATTTTCCAGGCATCTTCTCCTCTTTCCAGTCACTTGAGATCTTTTTCCAGTTCGGAAATTCCCTCCCCTCCCCAAATCCCCCTTTTTTTTTTTAGTTGTTGTGGAGGTGTCTATGCTTACATTTCCAAGGGATGGATATATCATCAGGACTACTGAAATAGTAAGAGGATAATTGAGCTTATTCTCCTCAGCTGCTGGTTGCAGGTAAATCCCAATTCACACTCGAGGAACTCTTTACTCGATCTTCATTTGTTATTGTTTTCCACTCGAACTTTTTTATTCCTGCAGCTGAGGAGAGTAAGCTTTACCAACAACGTATAACTGTTGGAACATGAGAGCCATTATTGTGGAATTGCTTTAGTGTGTATTCTAACTGCCATGCTATAAGATTTATAGCTCTATATAATTGCTTTATGTGTGTCACTAATAGCATGATTTACAGTTGTCAGACGTGCTTCAGTCCCAAAAGACAATAACTATAATTGATCTCATATTAATCACGCATTCAAATGCGTCATGCATTCACAAAATTTTTTTCGCGTTGATTGTTAACACCAACTACTACTACTCTCTTCCCCCCCACCTCCCTCCCAACTCCCTCCCCTTCTAAAAAAAAAAAAAGTCTATTGTACCATTAGCCAATGTGATTCCCTAGGACCGCTTCCCCAAAGCATCTGTATAACTTAGCGGTGATTGCTTGCATTCAATCCACAGCTCGAAACACCTGCCCCTGGACTGGTGGTAAGTATCCCTGGCAACGCTGAATATACGTAGGTTAGCATGTTCTTGTCCTCGCGGAACACACGGCTAAAGAGGTGAGTTTCATGTCTATTTCATTTTATTTTTTTTTTTGCTTAATGTTAAGTTAGTCGACTACATGGACGCTGTCACGATAGCTGATGCTGCTACTGTTGCTGCTGCTGCTGCTGCTGCTGCTGCTGTTCCTCCTCCTCCTCCTCCCGCTGTTGTGGATGGTTGGGAAGGTCTGCTCACTGGTCAGATGGAGCCACTGACTTATGATATTTCATTGGGTTATGCGGTTGATGACGTGCTGTCTGTCTGTCTGCACTTATGTGATTGATCACTGGCTTTATTTCTTCCATGTACCACCTTACTCACACGAGATTATGGTTTGATAGCATGTTTTTTACTCTCTCTCTCTCTCTCTCTCTCTCTCTCTCTCTCTCTCTCTCTCTCTCTCTCTCTCTCTCTCTCTCTCTCTCTCTCTCTCTCTCTCTCTCTCCCCTCCTTCATTCTTCTCTCCTCTCTCCTTTCTCTCTCTCCACCTGTATGATTCTATCTTTCTTTTTTTTTTCTTTTACCTCTCTCCACCTGTATGATTCTATCTTTCCTCCTTTTTTTCTTTCTTTTACCCCCCCTTCTCTCTCTCTCTCTCTCTCTCTCTCTCTCTCTCTCTCTCTCTCTCTCTCTCTCTCTCTCTCTCTCTCTCTCTCTCTCTCTCTCTCTCTCTCTCCTCATGATCCACAGAATTATGTTATCTCTAATGGAACAAAACTACGCAGAATTTTACCTGTGGATTAATTAATTGAAAGCTGGTGGGGGGAAAAAAAAAGAAGATTGCAACTGCCCAGCCTATCTCCGCAAAGTTGCTTTAACTTCAGTAAAGCATTGGAATTAGTTTCTATCATCTGAAAACGGCGTAACCTCCGCCATCTGTTGGTTCTGTTGTGTCTGGATACGTTGGCGCCCCCCTCCTTCCCCCCCTTTCCGCAACTGTGAGGATGCGTGGAGTCTGGTAAAGAGAGACGCTCCACCTTCTGTTGGTTTCGTAGCCTCTGGATAAATAGAGGTTATTCCAGCATCTGTTTGTTCGGCCGGATCTGGAAAGAGGAGCCGTTTCACCACCTGGTGGTTTCGTAGCATCTGGAAACAGGCCGCTCCACCAGCTGTTGGTTTCGCGATGTCTTCAAACGAGCCGTTCTACCACCTGTTGGTTTCGTAAGCGCTTGGGGCACGGAAACCGTTTCACCAGCCGTTGGCTTCGTGGTGTCTGGAAACAGAAACTGTGTCTGCAGCTTTAGTGTTCTGGAAACAGAAAAGCGGAGCCATCTGTTTGGCACGTAGTGTCTGGAAACAGAGGCCGTTCCTACGGCTTTTAGGTCTGCAGTATCTGGAAAGAGGAAACGCTTCACCATCTGTTGGAGTCCGAAGTGTCTGGGAATAGACCTTGCACCATCCGTTGAGGTCCACAGTGCCCTAGGAACAGCTGGTGCTCTGTTAGCTGTTTACAGCTATGGGAATGTTCAGGCCACTGGATTTATTTTCTTCTTTTACCAGCAGAACCTGCAATTAAAGTCGAAGAATGGAACTCTTATTCTCTAGCGTAGCTTCTATGTCCATATCTTTTGACTCTGAAGAAAAAGAAGGTATAGTGGATGACTATGATTTTTGAGTATATTGCTTTTACAGTTATACTTTAATTGTATAAAACAGAACTTCAGTTTATCCATTCTATAGTGTTTAGTCAAAGGTATAGTTTTCTTTAAGTTGTGCATGTTTTATGAATTTTATACATGTTTTTGTTAGAAGTTTGTTTACGCCATCCGTTTATATTGTTCTATATCAAAGCCAAGATACAATGAAAGGGGAGTGACATCTTAAGAATTAGGAGGGTGATCTTAGATCCTTTACTTTCATTTTCAAAGAAGCAAAATGTGAGAATGATTCGGAATGCAAACAGTCGAAAAAGAAAATAGGTTGAAATATGAACTCCAGGGAGTTTATATTTATACTCAGAATGATATATATATATATATATATATATATATATATATATATATATATATATATATATATATATATATATATATATTCCCTGGGGATAGGGGAGAAAGAATACTTCCCACGTATTCCCTGCGTGTCGTAGAAGGCGACTAAAAGGGAAGGGAGCGGGGGGCTGGAAATCCTCCCCTCTCGTTTTTTTTTTTTTTCCAAAAGAAGGAACAGAGGAGAGGTCCAGGTGAGGATATTCCCTCAAAGGCCCAGTCCTCTGTTCTTAACGCTACCTCGCTATTGCGGGAAATAGCGAATAGTATGAAAAAAAAAAAAAATATATATATATATATATATATATACATATATATATATATATATATATATATATATATATATATATATATATATATATATATATATATATATATATATATATATATATATATATATATATATATATATATATATATATACACATATATATATGGAAAGTCATATAAATCATTCAACCTCATCTCCTCCCGAAGAATACAAAAACTGGTCGCTTGAGCATCGGAGATATGACACAAATGGTACACTGGAGTCGGCTTCTTTACGACTCCCCGAGCGATGTTCAGGTCGTGCGTTCTGAGACGTCCCTCTGATCGTCGAACTTCGAGGAGGAGGAGGAGGAGGAGGAGTAAGAGAAGGAGGAAGAGAAGGAGGAGGAGGAGAAGAAGAAGGGTGAGGGTGTAAACCAGTAGCTCTGATCACTCTAACAGTTACACATCCCATCTGCTACCACATGCAGCCTAGAAAAGAGACCCTGTTGGTTCTGTGGTGGTCTGTATGCCTTTCGCATGTCTTTGTGTACCACGGACCCGTGGCTCTAGCCCCGCCAACAGCCCATGTCTTGCAGCGGATGTCATCCAAACCAAGGCTGATATTAGGGTCGAGTTTTTTTCTGTTTTCGCAAATGGTCTCGAATTTCTGCTTTTTTTATTCTTTATAACTCCTGCGTCTTTGTGTACCTGCCAGGACAGTTTCTCTCTCTCTCTCTCTCTCTCTCTCTCTCTCTCTCTCTCTCTCTCTCTCTCTCTCTCTCTCTCTCTCTCTCTCTCTCTGTACGTTTTCCTCGCCGTTCATTGGCGCACCAATCAACAGGTGTGCCAGGCAATCTTAATAACTATGATTTCACTGGAATGATTTTTTTTTTCAAATATCATTTATATATCAAATGCCAACATGACTCACGAGGCCCGGCAATTTTCCAGCATACATTTGTATATTCCTTTAAGTGGCGGCATTTAAAGGAACGCCAGCAACATTTAACGCAGCTATTAACGCCATCGTAAACTAACAAACACTCGTATTAGTTCATTTGTCAACGCGACACATCCCTCAGATGTACATAATTACTCGAAATTGCTTGTTAATGACACGTATCATGTAGGAAGATCGCTCATTACGGGTCCAGTCTTGGAGGAGGAACGCTTCATTAGTAGTTATTATTGACCGGGACGAAGCATATTCAAACTCTTTAAAAAGATGGATAATTACGATATTTACTCAGGCACAGAAAGTAGTACAGCTGAAACTTGATAAACGAACAACCGGACAATTTTGATATATATATATATATATATATATATATATATATTCTTAATGCCTCGGTCCACTAGGCTTCCCTCGGGACTTTGTATTGTATGATTGATATATATATATATATATATATATATATATATATATATATAGAAAACCCACAAGAATACAACACCCACCATTCTAAAAATGATAATAGTAAAAAAAGGAAATGTTTTTTTCTGCAATGGATTATATAGATTCGATCCACGAGGCATAAATCCTGTTTATTGTGAAATTCCACAGAAGCTGCAGATACAGTGGCAGACCATCCGAAAAAAAAAAAGATATGTATCTATGAGGTTCTGATGCCTGACTGAAAGGACAATGCGGTGAATTCGATCACGTTCAACCTTTTATATGCGTGTGTGAGGGATAAGTTATCCACCTCTCTGTCTCTCTCTCTCTCTCTCTCTCTCTCTCTCTCTCTCTCTCTCTCTCTGGATACATCATCAGCCAAACATTTCTGCCCCCCCTAAAAAAAAGAAGAAAAGAGGGATCACATACGGGAGGCTAAAAGAATTCAAAGTCTCTGTTGACTTGACCAAAACATAAGCGACGATAGATCGTTAAGACAACCCAGTCTCGTCTTCCCACTTATCCTGTGAATTTTTTCTTCTTCATAGTACCTCGCCTGGCGTTTGCCTAGTGTGTGAATGATAAGACCTGCCCACTTGTTTTTTTTCTTATCTTTTTTCACGCGTCGTTATTTCATTTCATTATTGTAGAGAGCATTCTTTTTTTTACCTTTTATCTGTAGAATGTCTTTGAGGTACTTTTCTGAAGAGAAAATATAGTATCTATACTTCATAGCCGTTCTGACTGTTTAAAAGTTATTAGATTATTCTAAATTATCTTTTTCTTTTGTCTGTTTCCTTGCGCTACCTCGCAAACGCGGGAGACAGCGACAAAGTATAAAAAAAAAAAAAAAAAAAAATCTTTTTTTTTTTGGTTCAGTGTGCCTTAAATTCTTCTGAAAATGGTGGTATCTATTAATCATGAAATTACGACTGCTGGAAAATGTATGTGATAAGTACGTATACGTCATCTGATTAATCCTGGTAAAATCCTTGTGGATTAGCTGACAACAAGGATATGATTAATCATTAATCCCCAGTAATTTGCTCCATAAAAGAATTGTACTATCTTTCGTCAATTGCACGATAATTGCAATATATATATATATATATATATATATATATATATATATATATATATATATATATATATATATATATATATATATATATATATATATATATATATATATATATATAATATATATATATATATATATATATATATATATATATATATATATATATATATATATATATATATATATATATATATATATATATATATATATATATATATATATATATATATATTGACACCTTGTGAAAAGAAAACAAGGAGCCTAATAGTCTCCTGTTCTGTAATTTGTGTATTTGGTAATTGATTTCGTCTAGAGCATTATTACAAATGCTAGCAAAATGAGCGGTTGATCATAAATAATTATAATATAAGGATAAATATTGGAGTGCATCAGAGCCACTGTTATATTCTTACCTAAATTTATGTTTTTGATAAATGTTTGGAAATATGTTTTAGATATTTAATAACTGGCTAATAAGATATACCAATATCTCATTACTGGTATATATATATATATATATATATATATATATATATATATATATATATATATATATATATATATATATATATATATATATATATATATATATATATATATATATATATATATATATATTTAGATAGATAGATAGATGGATAGATAGATAGATAGCGGTATAAAAACAGTATCTGCAATTTTGGACGATCTTAACTTGGACTTACGAATGCAACATTTTCACTTCAGAACAACATTATGGAATGTGTAGAGGGGAGAGAGAGAGAGAGAGAGAGAGAGTAGTAGTAGTAGAGTGCGTACGTGCGTACAGGCTCCCGTAGACTGGTTTTACGCCATCTTGGTCCGTGTCGATACGCCGCCCTTTGATTTATTACCCCCCTTGGGAAGCCATTTTGTTTGACGAGGTTGTTGATGAATGCTCCCAACTCTTGTGCGAATGTTGTTGTGTGTGTGTGTGTGTGTGTGTGTGTGTGTGTGTGTCGCCGGGGGAGGGGGGGTTATAACCGGAGATGCGCCTGCGCGTCCCACTCTCTCCCTCCCTCCCTCCCTCCCTCCCTCTCTCTCTCTCTCTCTCTCTCTCTCTCTCTCTCTCTCTCTCTCTCTCTCTCTCTCTCTCTGGCTGCGTCTGCGAGAAAGAGATATGGCCACTAATGCCTTGCGTTTGTGAAGGATAGCGCGAGGTCTGCGTGGTGAGGGAGTGAAAAAGAATGATTTACATCGTGTGCCAAATATTGACTGCAGGGTGCACGAAACTCTCGTGACAATTGTCCATTATATTCTTATGGCATATGAGATATTGACTATATGTGTTCAATATACACACACAGACACACACACACACACACACACACACACACACACACACACACACACACACACATATATATAATGGCAGGAAGTAGGTATAAATGTAAGGATTATCATATAACATCCAGAGATTATAATGACATTTTTCATCATCATAATCAGTTGATTTTGGTCTCAGGAATCCTCACTATTTCTCAAGCCCCATCCCACCCTTGAGGGGCGAGTGACACACGCCCTCTGGCGGTACACGAAGGAAAAAACTACATAGCTTAAGGAGTTGAGGAGCCGAGAATCATCGTCGTCTGTTCTTCTATCCCGTTTCTTTCACATCTGTTCATTTACACAGTCACCCCTCAACTTCTTCAACAGTTCCTTCTTCTTCTTCCTTCCTCCTCTTTGTCGTCCTCCTCCTCATCATCGTCTTCCTCTTCCTCTTCCATAAGAGTCATGATAGTGGATCATCTGGCCCCAAGACCTCCTATATCCTGCATAGGGATCAGGAGACTTGAAGCTACAGTAATCATATTTGCCCTCAAACAAAAACCTTCGGAGGTTAAGTGCCTTCTTTGCCAACACCATCGCTGCTCTCTCTCTCTCTCCCTCTCTCTTTCTCTCTCTGAGAGAGAGAGAGAGAGAGAGAGAGAGAGAGAGAGAGAGAGAGAGAGAGAGAGAGAGAGACCCACTCCTCCTCTCTGGAGTCTTCTCTTCATGCTTCCTCTCTCCCTCTATCCCCTTTTTTTCTCATCATGCCCAAGAATCCTGTTCCCCAACCCACAAGCCATCTTTTTTCTAATCATTCTCACATCCCTTCTATCATTGTTCTTTATGACCTCATTATCTACTCATTCATCACACACACACACACACACACACACACACACACACACACACACACACACACACATACACACACACACACTCTTCCATAGCATTATATTGGATGACATTGCGCGTTTGGCGTTTTCAGAAGCCAGTCCGGACCATTTTCTCTTCCTCTCGTTCCTGATTCCCCCGTTGTTCGAATTGAGAGAAACTTGCAATTTGTGTCTCCAGATTGGTGCGTGGCCCCTGGAACGCGTTCGAGAGCTCCATATGTATCTTCTACGTGTCGAACTAAGAGTTCGAAACCGTGGTCTTCGCTGCCCCCTCCCCTTGATTTGGCAACGAACCAGGTTTATCTAAATTCATGCTGTCGAAAGTCTTTAAATGTATGCAAATGTATGTGGACATCTCCCTGGCGAAATCTTAATACATTCGTCACTGAATTGTTAATGGAATAGGTTACTAATGGCCGATCCTTCAGCGTGTGTGATTTTCGGGGACATTTCAACGATGAATATATTGAATATCATTCATAAATGTTGCAACTTTTCTCTGTCTTTATTTCTCTATTCTCCCACCATCCATGACTTTTTAAGCCCTGTCAGCCCTCCCACTCGTCTCTCCTTCCTCCTCTCATGTTGTATGCTCCCAGCGTACGTGGCCAGACCGGGAGTTCTATAATAAACTCTATATATAAACGCACGTAGGCAGTTCCTCAACTCATCATGCAGCGATTCCAAGCAGAGTGTGGTGATGGGAGGGAGCAAAGCAGCATATAGTAATGGGAGAGACTTAAGCAGCATATAGTAATGGGAGGGACAAATATCTTTATGATAATATAGAACGAGTGTGTTGGACGCTCCATCCAAAATGAGAAATGTTATATACGATGTTCAAGGTAAAGTAGATTTGCGGTAGTATTTGTCGCTTGCGTCTGAGTTAAAGAAATATGTTCATTACTAGCTCTTAATCACATGATTAATCATACGGGAGTGAAGACTTAATCTGTATATACGCTTTTGTGTCTATATAACCATGCGTTGCTGAGCCTTACTTACCCCTTATGTATGAGTTAGATTAACTACACGAAGGTTTGACGTTGTAGTGATGCGGTGGTGGCTGCATTCACTGTGCCACTGCCACTGATGACGTAGTCTCTATATGGCAACATTTAGGTCACTCTGGAAGATTATATATACCGAGAGAGAGAGAGAGAGAGAGAGAGAGAGAGAGAGAGAGAGAGAGAGAGAGAGAGAGAGAGAGAGAGAGAGAGAGAGAGAGAGAGAGAGAGAGAGAGAGAGACTAAGTGCAGTATCATATGTCGACAAACAAGGAAGAGAAACAGTAATATATTTCTAGATTTTTTCTAAATTGATTTTCTTATTTCCCCTGACATTTCCCGCACTTGTAAATAAGTTGGTGAAATCTCTCCCTCTTAGATTACCATTTTTTCATTAGTTAATGAGAATTGGACGATGTGGCTCAGCTCGTAAAGAAGGTATCGCTAATTTGTTTAAATACTTCGGGTGAAATATACATATATATATATATATATATATATATATATATATATATATATATATATATATATATATATATATATATATATATATATATATATATATATATATATATATATATATTTTAGAAATCAATATTGGTTTATTTTTAGTGATGGGTTTTATTTCGTTTACTAATCGCATTCTCAATGAAATACAGAGGAATCATTTCACCACCTAATAAGCCTTTGAGTCAAATTAGCTCTGAATGCGTATCTTTTATATATATATTTATATTTTTTTTTGCATCTTTGCATAATTTCCCCAATGACATAAACACGACAAAAAAAGAGAAAGTAGATCATTATCTTCCTTACAATCTCCAACACTCCCTCTTGCGTATTATATAATTCAAGATGAAATAAACATCGTAAATTCTTCCCCCGAACGCGTAGGGACGAACGACAACCAGACCTGCTTTACGCATTCCTTCACAGCCATTTTTGAAACTGTTAGGGACCTTCGTTTCCCCACCTCATGCCGAATCCTTCTCGCCGATCGCTATACGCAATACGCATTCCTAAATCAAAATTTTTAGTCTTTCTTTTAGGATTATTCGCATACCTCTATTGATATAGCACTCTCATTGCATTTCTTCTCATAATTTAGTAGCCAGCTACAGGAATGTGTGAGGACATGTACACTACCGCTTCTAGTTATCGGCACATCAGCGAGGAATTCTAACATGTAAAATTTCGTTGGTAGACTAAAACCTTGGGAAAAGGATAAGTTCGTAATATATTCTAAATCTAGCAAGTTAACTGTTGTCTTATATGTTGTAAAAATTTTTTTACTATTATAATCATTATTATTCTTATCACCTATAATCAGTAGTATTATATGTATGATTATTATTATCATCATCATTATTATTATCATTATTATTATCATTATTATTATTACTATTATTATTATTATTATTATTATTATTATTATTATTATTATTATTATTATCATTACTATTAGCACTATTGTTATTATTATCATTATTATCATTATTATCATTATTAACATTATCATTATTATTATTATTATTATTATTATTATTATTATTATTATTATTATTATTATTATTATTATTACTATTATTATTATTATTATTATTATTATTATTATTATTGTTATTATTATTAACATTATTATTATTATTATTATTATTATCATCATCATTATAATCATTATCATTACTATCATTATCATCAACATTATCATTATTACATCATTATCGACGGGGCGTTTTGAAGTGCAAATATCCGCTGAACAGGAAGAATTCAGAGTGAAGTGTTAATATTCTCATTTGCTCTAAAATCAGTAAGATCGTCATTGTCTTCAATGTTCCGGAAAAACACGCAAAAAAGAAAAAAAATATAACGAAAATAAATAACTAAAAATATGATTTGTTTTAAATGTGATTACGGCCGTCATTTCCTTGTATGCTTCAAATAAGTTACCACAATTTTCTGATGGTTCAATAAGAAAAAGAATTCAGATGCTATAAGTTTATCATTATTACCATCATTTTTTAAAAATTCTTTTAATAAATATCTATCATTTGATAAGAGGGAAAAAATAATATTTGTACAAGCCTCTTCATATAACGAAGAGGGCATGACCAAATCTGAGAATATCTCAGAAATGGGAGAGAGAGAGAGAGAGAGAGAGAGAGAGAGAGAGAGAGAGAGAGAGAGAGAGAGAGAGAGAGAGTAAGCGTCTTCTGAAGGCCTTGTGCAACCCGTATCTTTCCAGCGGGCAAAACAACAGCTGACCGAACACCGTGGAACCTAACAATGAGTTGTCTGTGGACGATACCAGAGAGGCTCTTCGTCCCTGGACTGTCTTGTGGCGTTCAGGACTTGAGTGCAGATCCCAAAAACCTTTTTATCAGATAAGAAAAGAATTCGAAAATTTAGAATTAGTAATAGAAGTAAAAAAAAAGAGCCAAAAATTTATATACATATATATACAACAAAGATGAAACAAATGAATGAATAGAAATCTATAAGACGTAAATGAATCGGGAAATGATAACGAAACGAAAATGAAACAAAAGATGAGAAGTATATGACACATTAGAATGAGAGAAAATGATTAAGATGAAAGCAAATATGTAAAAAGTATCCGTTCTGTTAGAAACAGAAAAAATATATGGAATATTAAGACAAAAATAGGAATGCAAGGATATATGAAAGGTAGATATTAATAAAGTGAAACAGATAATCGTTTAGAATTGAAATGGATTAAATACAAACACACAATAGCCCAGTAAATGAATATACCAAATGTTCTAAAATGATCTGGAAACCTTTGTTAATAAAATATTATCAAAACGACACAATAAAGCACTTATTTTTTTCGGTTAAGTGATAAACCAACTCAAAAAGTGTATTGAAGTCATCAGTAATAATGCACGAGTTTATCTATTGTTTGACCTGTTGCAAGTCCTAATTTTTCAAATATTAGTACAATGCCAGATTTGTTCAAACATTTCTTGGAAGCACTGTGTCTGCAGAAATATATCGAGAGGTTATATACGAACTCGGAATTTAATTTCCTTTCGTCTGTATCTGTCTACAATGTTGCTGCACACATTTCACTCAAAATCAACGAATTAACCAATAGGAGAAATGAAATGTTACTTATTACATTTGCCTAACACGCACACGTTCTATGGAGGATTTGAAACCATTTGCTTACAACTAAATCATATGCGTTTAAGTAGGGGAATCCATCACCCGTTACACAGGCCTGAATCTTCAAAGAGAATGAAATTATATCTATTAAAGAATCATCTGATCTAGAGACCCCTATGTAGAGAATCTAATCCTATTTACATGGGATGAAATCAGGCAATAGATATAAACTTGAAACCCTATAGGGAATTTGGAAACCCCTAACAATCGAAGTGATACCCGAACACATCATTTTTCTCAATGAAAACATTCCATTTGAAAAATATACTCAAATTTGATATATATATATATATATATATATATATATATATATATATATATATATATATATATATATATATATATATATATATATATATATATATATATATATATAAAATAACGGCTTTTATGCTTAGAAAAATAATTAGAAATATGGAGCCTCCAAATCTTTTCTGGATTGCACTTGTAACCAAAACATGTGTTGATTTTTTCAACACCATTGAAGAGACTAACACGACGCAGGTAATGGCAGGGTAGGACCCCGGGGGTGGAATGAGCACTTTTGCTACCTCCTGCTGCTAACTGCTTACCCCCATCTGCTTCCTGGTTTCTGCTACACCAAGGGGGGTAGGCACGTCTTGTCTCTTTAGTGCTCTTCATGTTATTGTCAGTGATTAAAAAGATTTGTCTAGATTGACTTTGTCCTTTTCTTTATTTCTCTTGCTCCCTCCTCCTCCTTCTGCTCTTCTTCTTCCTCCTCCTCCTCCTCCTCCTCCTCCTCGTCCTTCTCTTCCTCTTCTTCTTCTTCTTCTTCTTTTTCTTCTTTTTCTTCTTCAGACCTAGTGGGATATGCTCTTGGG
>NC_092245.1:15663403-15680903 GCF_036320965.1 Panulirus ornatus
TTATCTACCCTACGTATTCAGTTATATTCGTGTATTGATTAAGTAACATTCTAAGGGATGTATTGTTTAAGGTATTTTGAGGTTCATTATCATTTTCGCCGTACGTGGGAGAAGCGAAACCCGCTTGCGTTCGGAGTCGGCGACGGCGTTCCTCTAGGCTATAGATTAGGTCTCATTTGGTTTAAGTTCAGGTTGGTTAAAATCTCATTGCGTATATGTTCGGAGGAACATATGAAAGCTTTGGTTCTAGCTTCAGTACAAAGTTTAATTTAGATTCTGGACTCACGTGCTTCTCAAGAATCAAGTGAAAATGTTTATTGATGTTTGAAAGACAAGTGTTAGTTAAGATCTGGGTAAATTCTTTAGTGTTTTTGGGTAATGAAAATTAAGAATCGATTTATCAATATCACTTATAGATGCAATCACCGATTATTGATATGTATATAAATAAATATAAATAACTATATGTATATATATATATATATATATATATATATATATATATATATATATATATATATATATATATATATATATATATATATATATATATATATATATACATTAATTCTTCGGCAGACGTTACATTATTGACTTTCTGATGATATATGATAAATGATTCAGACATATTTTGATAGATATTCAAGAATTTATCTGGGAGACGAATCGTTGGACTTTCCAGCACACAAAAGTAAATAATAATATTCAGCAATATTCATAATAACGATGTTTACGTATTACTGGTCCCCCACGCTAGATCCACCTTCTGGTAATATTACGAAGTTGACTTTTTAAGTAATATAAAAATTCAGTCTTTTAGTAGTAGCATGACTCGACGCCTCTAGTAGTACTAAAAGGTTTACCTTCTCTTAATATCATGAGATCAACCTTCAGGAAATATAATATCGGCCGTCTGGTACTACCATAAGGTCGACCTTCAGGTGATATCATGATATCAACCTTCTTGTGATATATAATGTCATTTCGGTCACCACTTTAGGAAGCAATTTTTGTCGAATTAAATTCATTTACTCATCTTATTACAGCATCGCGGATCATTACGAAGCATTAAATAAGAGAGTAACAAGAAATAGCAGCAGGAAATCCGACTTGCACATTACATGCTTGTGCTGTAGTTGTGAGAAAGACCAGTTTGTACTCTTTCGTTTGGATATGAAGAGTTTTGGTTCGTAGTCACATATTCAGAGAAAGGGAATTATCATGCCTTGTCAGTTATACCCAACAGGCGTTTAGACACAGTGAAAGAAAATGCAGAAAAGCATTGTGTCACGCTATAGGCAAAAAGAGACACAGTGATCATCACAAATAGACGAAACGTCGACATTTCTGAACGGAGTTCAACGCGTCTCGAAGTCCACGAGCGGACCCGAAGCGCCATCGGAAGAGAATACATGAAGCTGAGGACGATCAACGCCCGAACCGCAGCGAGTCACTTCAGGAAGAGATTCCCGACAGGGGCAAACTCCGAATCGAAATCTCTTCCTAGCCACACTGTGGTGATTAACTGCATCAGAAACACCGAACCAAACTCAATTGCCATTTCCATCGCGACGATCAACAGAGAAACATTCGTTCGAATCCCTTTCGGCGATTACCGTCGTTGTGATCAATGAGTCAGAAACGCCAGGCCCGATGTTCATTTGCTATCTGTATACGAGCCATGTGCTGCTGTTACCAACACCAAAGGAGACCATTTGCAATCTCTAAACAATAGCTGCGTAATAACCACCAGATCGAGAGGAGGAGGAGGAGGAGGAGGTATTAGTTGACTGTGACGATTATCTGGCTCACGGACACCAAACCGAAGACCTTGAAGGACGAGTTGTATACAGTGAAGATAACAAGATCCTTAAACAACCCCTTTCTCTCTCTCTCTCTCTCTCTCTCTCTCTCTCTCTCTCTCTCTCTCTCTCTCTCTCTCTCTCTCTCTCTCTCTCCATTTCAAACACCGTAGGCAGCCAACTGCCTCGCTGACGTCAGTCGCTTCATAAATAGAGGCACCGTGATGGTTCATTTCCTCTGTTACACAACGCCATAATCACAGTGTCTGCTCATCAGTGTACACGGCGCTACGTGCAGTAACCAGCGGGGAGACGTCACTACCAAGTCAAGGACGACGCCACGGCAAAGACAGGGAAGAGTACTACCTACCTCAAGGCCCTGCAGACGTCGCATAGTCTAACCTCCTCCAGAGCTGAGGGTGCTTGAGATGCTGCAAGGAATATCAAGAAGATAAAGATCTGGTCAAGGAACATAAACATACGATGCTGCGAGCTTTTAGGTGACCATAAAACGAACCATTTGTTGAAGGCAAAACAACGAAATCTGTATTTCTGCAGGGCCATTATCAATCTTCATTTTCGTGGTAGTTCATTTTCGAACAGAAACTCACACGACATCGATGGTGAACAAAAAGGAGAAGGAAAAACTATTGATGAAGTGTTGGGGTCTTACTGTTGAAGGCTCTAAGTATATATCTCGAGTACAGATGTGTTCCAAGATTCAGCAGATAACGATTGGGTGAGTCAGTAAACACGAGGCCGGACACACTGCAACTGTGTTGAGACTATTAGAGAGAGAGAGAGAGAGAGAGAGAGAGAGAGAGAGAGAGAGAGAGAGAGAGAGAGAGAGAGAGAGAGAGAGAGAGAGAGAGAGAGAGGGATGACCCTCAACACTTGTCATATGACAATGGCTTATTATTTTTAGCATTAGTAACGTTCCTGATTATAGTATCATTAATCATATATTGTGGGAAATTGCTAGTATACAGTAAATAATCACGTACTTGCATTTTCTCTGGTTCCTTCAGAAATACACAAACGTGACAATGAATAGATATTGTAGTCAGTTCATTTCATTTTCTCAGTGGAAATGATGTGTACACTGGAGAAAAAGAAAAGTAGTCTACAATTATCTCTGTTCTAGGATAAACATATTGTTGTCTAAGATGGCTACGAAGACGTTTGCCTTTCCATGAAAGTCATGGCCAGATTTACAGCTCCTAATAGGAGTTACCCTTGGAGACGCGATGCCTCCTATTTTGTCCTTGAAATTGGAATTTTTGAAGCCAATGTGTCCAGTTTCATGCCAACCAGAAGGGATAAAAGAGGCACAGGAATTGGCGCAAAAGGTAGTGTGGATATTCTTCAGGACGATAGTTACTCTCTTAGGGAGTTCTTAACGAATGTGTCAAGATGCTGCAGTTTCGTGTTGGATGAAATGTATGTAGATATTGAGGATCAACGGAAATGGGAGTGAAAAAGCAAAGGAAACGTTTGATGAAAAGGAAAGAAAATAAAGTGAACATGGATGAAGATGTGTGAGCAAGGAAGAGACATCATTCAAAAGGAAGAAATGGTGAGGGAAGACCTGGAATGGGAAGTTTTTGAGGAAAAAATCGGAGGAATGGAATCTAAGAAGACTAGAGCAAGAATGAGGAAACTAGGGACAAATATATATTGGGGTGAAGCAGGTATATAAATAGGAAAGGTAGAAAAGTAGAGAAAAACAAAGCAAAAATAGTGAAGAGAAACAGAGAAAAGACAGAGATACAGAAGACCTATTGGGAAATACAGGGAGAAATAAGGCTGGGAAACAGAGGAGAGAGAGATAAAAGAGAATGAAAGGAAAACCGTGAAACTACAAAGAGAGGGATGAGAGGTATGGAAAATATGGTGAGAGGGAAGGGGGAGGTAGGGAAATACACAGGGAAGAGGGAGAGAGGGAGAGAGAGGGAGGAGGGAGGGAAGAGGGAGGAGGGTAGAGTCATCGAACACTGTCACAGACACCGACCTCCCCCCTCCACACACTCTCGTAACTGTCGCAACCGAAGGTCCAGCAATATTCATTGACCCCCATTTAACAAAGGGCTTTAAACGCGGGACACACTGAATCAGGGTGTCGGGCAGCGGATCACGCTGTTGTTATTTCTATGGGTAAACGAAGGCATGCATGCTCCAGGGGCGGAGTCCAGCCTGGGGAAAAAAAAAAAAGGATATGCCACAGTTCTTTTCTGTTCCTCCCGCAAAAAAAGAAAAAATGCCGCATAGATATATGTATTAAATGTATCTATCATTTATCATTTCTTTAAGCGGGGAAGCATTGTTGGTATTCCCATATCAAACGAAGGGATGCTTCCGTCATCGGTGGAGTCATAGCTGTGAAAAAAAGGACATGTCACAATACATATTATTGTGGATGAAATATTGAAGCATTAGAGGCGCATAAAATGCACGCAAAACTTTTCTCTTGGAAACGATATTGTTATTCCCATGTCAAACGGAGCTAGGTGTAACCCAACGATGATATCATACCTGAGGGGGGGGAAAAAAAAGTCAATACTTATCTATTGTTAATAAGATTTTGAAACATTCAGACCATGAAAAGTCTACTTATGAGTTTGTCACTTGAACGCAATGTTCTTATCTCTGTTACAGAGATACATATATGCTAATGAAGATGCCATACCTATGGTAGAAATGTTATAAATAAAAAAACCTTCTGAGATATATGTAAAGTATGTGCAAATTTTAAAAGGAACACAATATCATTTTTTCTGTCAGAATAATTACGTGCTGCTGGATATGTAAGACCGGAAAGTAACTCTTGAAATGTTCTCTTTTTGTCACTATAGCAATTTAATTGCACGAGTGTTTCATATAATTCCTATGTTTATTCAAACCTCCTTTAGTTTGTTTCCAGCGCCACATACTTTAGGTTTTGTCAAAGAGACTATGTTATGAGGATTACTTTGGCTTGATTTACAGACAACTGTGTCTTTGTATGTCGTGGCGTTGCCGGTGTAAATTTATTTACTTTCTGCCTTGCATATCAATTGATCTATGCCCTTCGTTAGGAGCATCATCCATCAAGAATATATAACAAAGAAGAAAGAAATGAGGATTATCATCAAGAACTGAATAAAGGAGTGAGCATAAGTTAGAAATGTTTTCTTTACGCGCGGGATCTATTGAAAAACGAGGACTCTAAGACATTCTCAGGAGCCAAAGAGCTCAACAACTTTCAATTGCTTTCTTTTCCCAGCAATAACAGAAGTTTACGATTCATTTCTTTTGGACAAAAAGGGAAGGAAATTAATATGATTATTCGACGGTAAGATTCTGAAACCCCGTAGGCGAACGCCTGCAAGCTGATTGGTTGTTAGAGATGTAGTCATTAGTGTTCTGATTGGCTGAGGACCGAAACCGTATCACCCATTGGTTGCTCATTTGGCGCCAGGGCACTCCGGCTCTTGGCAACCAATCACAATTTGTATTTCTCTCCGGCTGGTGGCAGGGGCATGAAGAATTGGCCCGCATTCTTCTTTCAAGGTTGTTGATAAGATGACGAAGGAATTATTATCTTGATTTAAGATGGTAATTGCCTGGAGTCCTTGGCCGCATATTCTTTGGGATTACGTATGGTGTGGCGCACTAATTAACGCCCTTGGGGGAAGCTAAGTGAGTGATTAGGTCATTGTAATTGGGTAATTATCAGTGAAGGGTCCTTCAATAGATCAGAGGAAAATAGGGTGGACTTTTATCTCATTTTCTGCCGGTATGGCCTTAAGGGGGTGGACGATCTATTCTTTTTCTCTAATTCTCTTTTTTTCTTTAATACTCTTTTCCTGTGGACTTATGGTTTTGTGTTGGCTCCTTGAAATGAAGAAGAGAATGATAGAAACGCGTGGAATTTCAGGAAGAAGAGCATGAGTTGAACTTTTATAAATGGGACGATACGAATGGCAATGGATGATCAAGGGAGGAAAAAAAAACAAAGTGTTGACAAGAAGAAGAAAAAGAAAAAGAAGAAGAAGAAGAAGAAGAGGAAGAGGAGGAGGAAGAATAGGAGAAGCCATGAAGGGCAGGGCAGGTACCCAGACAAAGAAAGCAAAGGATAATTCATAATCTTGGTTTGACTATAATTTTGTCTCAGATGGTGACGCTGATGTAAGGTGATCGTGCCATATTTACGAGCCGAAGTATAACCTCCCACTGCCTTAATTTTACCAAGGAGGCGAAGCATAGGACCAGAGTGGAGGAGGAGGATATCAGGAGGAAATAGGAGGAAGGGAAGGAGAGGAAGAGGAGGGGTAATAGGTGATGTGGAAAGGAGGCGATGGGAGGATATGAAAGATGAAAAGAAAAAAAAGAGTGAAGTAGGAGAAAAGGTGTCTATGAGTTGAGGATATAAAGGAGAGAAGATGAAAGGAAAATGACAGATTTTGAGATAATGGAAAGAAAAAGGTTGTTCGAGTAGGAGTGAATGATGATATGTGGAAAAGGAGAAAAAGAGCACGTGGAAAAGGAGGTAAAGACCACTTAGAAAAGGAGGTAAAGACCACTTGGAAAAGGAGGTAGAGGTCACTTGGAAAAGCGGCAAGAAAGGGATACATGCAGTACGAACAACAAGTGAAACGAGTAGAAGATAAGAAACTGCGAAAAAAACAATAGCGAGGAAAAAAAGATGGATCTCTAACCACAAGAGCAGTCCATCTTACGATTGAGGCTTTGGTGTCGAGGGCGTTCTTATCTCCCACAGTTGAGATAAAGTTCTAAGAGTCGACTGACAGATAGTGTATCGTTCGGGAGGCCAATCACTCAACAACCTAACTGTCGGCTCTAAGACGATTATGTATAATTTAGCCAGCTTTCTATAATCTTCTGAAAACCTACATACATGTTCATTTCGTTATAAGACATTTTGAAAGCCTGGTATGTTCATCTTTTTCCTTCGTCTCACAATTTGTCATATAGGACAAATGTTCTTTTGTATGATCACCTGTGATATCACGACAACTACTACTATTAATGATGATAATACAAATTATGATAATGATAACGTCGGTAATGATAATAGTAATGATGATGATAATGATAACTATAATGATGATAATAATAGTCATAATAATAATGATGATAATGATAATAACTATTATAATAATGATAATAATAATGATGATAATGATAACATTAATACTAATAGTGATGATAATAATAATGATAATGATTATAATAATAATAATAATAATGATGATAATAATAATAATAATAATGATGATAATGATAATAATAATAATAATAATAATGATAATAATAATGATAATGATAATAATAATAATAATGATAATAATAATGATAATGATAATAATGATAATGATAATAATGATAATGATAATATTGATAATAATAATGATATACACCGAAAACAAACCCCGATATTTAGATACTTAGTATCATTGATTTTAATCATATGTGAACGGGGAGCAATAGAAATGGAAGTAAGGAAATAGAGAGAAAAATAAAGAAGTAAAAAAATGATAAGAGGAAATCATGAACACAGAAGTTTGCAAAAGTAGATAAAAACAGAGGAAAGATAATACAGATATAAAGATTGAGTAAAAAGGAATAAAAGGGAGAAAGAATACATGAAGTGGACAAACGGAGATAAAAAATAGAGAGAAAAAATGACGGGAAAGTTGGCTGCATAGAAGTATGAGGAGGGGCACAATAGAGGGAGGAATATCAAGATACGCAATGGGGAAGATGGATGAAGAAATAGGAAAGTAAAGGAGAAGTGAAGAATGAATGCAGTAAAATGAAATAGCAGTGACAGACAATCAAAAGAGCACAGAGGACACGGAAATATACGCGTATCATGAAATGCCACGAGTAACATCAACCGAGAAATATAATGAAGTTGAAAAAAGTAGAAATGGTAGCGAGGGGAACAGATGACGGAGGAAAAGAGAAAGAAGTGAGACGGCACTGACGAAAAGTCTAATAACATGGAGGAGTTGATGCATGAAGATGAGACTTGAGGAGGTGAATGAAAGACCATCAAAAAACATAGGGTTTGATGAAAGGACTGAAGCCCAAAGTAGAGTATTGGGAATAAGGGATTAGAATATACGACAAAAGCTCTTGATTAAGAAGATGAGTATTGGAAATAAGGGAGAACGAACCTAAAGATAAAGGAAGAAGATAAGACAGAGGAGTAAGAACACCAGCCAAAGGGAAGGAAGAGGAGCGGCATGGGTGGAACAAGAAGGAGGGCGGCGACAGATATTATAATTCTAAGTTATCACTTTTCGGCAATGACAAACGCCTTCGTTGGGCTGCCTCTCATTAGTATGTACTCGCCAGCATACCCACGCAGGTCATAGAAGAAGTGCACGTTGCGTTAATTGAGACGTACCACCGGCGTTGCCATTGTAAGCTATGCACGTTTAAGCCATCTATGTTACATTCACCGACAGTTTTGCCCCTTCTAACCCCCTGTCGTTGCACCCCTGCGCACTATACAAGGCGCTGATATCAAACGCCCGGGTTCCAGCCTCGTGTGCAAGTGTTCACACCACCCTTTTTAAAGTCGAAAGCTTTCAATGACTGGAGATCGCTCCAAAGGGGGTCGCTCCTACGAAGGAAGCGAAGGAAGCTGGTTGGCTGAAGAAGAGGAAGAAGAAAAAGGGGAGAATGTCCTCGAAGAGCACTGGTTTTTGAAACACCCTATATGCCATGGTACATCGCGGGACGTTGTGGTACCTGGTGGTACATTAAAGTGTAGCCATGTGTTTCATTTTCCAAGACAGCCAACTGCTGATGGATGACTGGGAAGATAACAGCCTATGATGACTTGTGTGCTGGAGGCGCGGACGCTGCCCACGATGGTCTTCGTCTCCTCCTTCTCTTTGCCTCGACCTTCTAGGCGCTTTCCAGGAGGTTCAGGACATTAAAACTGGTTTCATTGCGATTTAATGCCTTTGGTAGTTTATTAACGCGGGGTTGAACAGGGTGGAGGGATACGAAATTGCCCGCTTGAAGGGTTTAAAAACTCATCTGAGGTCATCAATCGGCTGGGCGCTGAGGCTTTGGTCTTTATCGACCCAAAGTAGTGGCGAAGTTCGATCCCGCTAACACCTCGTTGGACTTTAGGCTCAGGGTTGTTAAATAGTGAAGAAAAAAGTTATATACGTACGTATTAAATTTGGATCTATTTACCGGATTGAACTTGCTTTCTCGAAACAAATGCAGATGCTCTGGTCGCGCCCCAGATGACTTCACGTTTTACTGTCGAACTCACTGAGTTGCCCCGGGAATATCAGTTCGAAAAAATATGTAAAAACAATTGGAATAAATCGCTTGCTATCGCCTACATCGCTTTAGAAATTTCCATAAAATTTATTCAGTTATCATGGTGTTTGGTTGCATAATATTTTTCGGTAGAATGGATCTGACTGTGTAAATCGCCAGTAGGGCTCAGCCACAGGGAAAGAATACGATAGGAAAAAAAAAGCAGTTTGGTTTTTTTTCTCTTTTTTCTTCCGGGGGAGGAGATACGCAAGACTACATCCGTCCATCCCCCCTCCCCTCCCAACCCCTCAGGAAAAGAAAATGAGTGTGACATCTTCTGGATCGCTGTTGCGCAAACAATGGGTCTCGTCGTTACCAGAGGGTCTGTCTTATGTTCTCTTATTCTTGGTTGACTTTAAGTTTCGTAAGACAAACTAAAGCTGGAATCAGTCATAACTTGAGGAATTTGATTTTTTTTTTTTTTTTTTGTATTGACGAAAACCATTATAAGAAACGGAACTTGTTATATAGTGTCATGGTTCATTGTGCATTTTCCTTTTCCTTCCCAAATGTGCAATTGGGATCTCAGTTTCCTTTTTCCCTCCTCGACTCGAGAGCAAAACTTACTTAGTTGACTTTGATCCTAAAACTTACTTTATCAGGTATCGCGACCTCGCCTAAACTAACTAATGGTGTACCACTGAGCCATTCCACAAGGTCTGAAGTAGTGATACCAATTCGCGAAATCAAAGGGTCGATTTTTTTTACTTCGCTAAATCTAATCTATGGTCAGCCCAGCCAACCACCACTTCCTACGAAGTGCCTCGCTAAAATCGGAATTAATTTCAAGACTTGGCTGAATCTACAATGCACTCTTGAAGAATCTGATTTACAGGCCTGAAGTCGTGTGTGTAAAGCAGACTGATCAACATTCCTATTATGTAGTGTATGCGTGTTGATGCTTCATTTGGAGTCAACACCCACTTCGCCATGTCTGCAACAGATTCGCCATAACACTAAATTTAGTAGGGACACTACAGCATACAGGAGCAGTTCTATACCCTCTGCTTGATGTAGAGTAGTGTTGCTCGCACTAAAGTAGGCTTCCGATTTTGCTAGATCTACAGTAGACCGCGTGTGCTTCGCCAAATCTGCAGCAGATGTAAGGACGCTTCGCCAAATCTGCAGCTTATATAAGTACGCCTCGCCAATTCTGTGACAGATCTATGCCTCTCAAAAATCTGGAGTGTCCCTAGTTCACCAAATCTGCCTGTGTATGCATCGCCTCCCAAAATCTGGGTAGAAATGTTAAAACCCATAAAGAAATCGTATTATCATACCTGCAAAGTATACAAAATATCCATCTAAGAAGAAAAGACAAGAAAAAGTCTTAGCTACCAATTAAAAAGAAAAAGGCTAAAGAAATATAAAAAAGAGCAACTTAGTCCCTCCAAATATCCCTAAATCAAGGTGTATATAATTACGCAAATATCACCCCCCACCCCCACCCTCAACTCCCCCACCTCACCTCTTCTCCCTACCCCATACCCCTCCACCCACCCACCCTCCCCTATCCTCTTCTCTCTCCATAAGGTCAATCATCCTGGGAAAGAAAAACAGCTTAGCAACGCCAACCAGCCAGCCAACCAACCAGCCAGCCAGCCAGTCAGCCAGCGAGCCGGAGGTTCTCCTTTTCATGGCAAGATACCCAGGACGGAGCGAGCGACGAATAGCCGATGATCAATCAGGAGTAATACCATGACTCGATGTGATGGAAGAGCGAGCTACAAATGACAATTACTCCCATAAATTCTCCTCGACTCGCCCGCACTAAGGGAGCCTCTTATTTTTTTTTTTTTTTTCCACCCACCACCGGGATCCCTGCCTGCCAACCGACCAACCCTCAAGTTGTCTTAGCCTCGCCCCCATGTTGTTTATGGAGGCCGAGGAGGAGGTGGTGGTGGTGGTGGTAGTCATCATCGGCTGGGTAACCTGGTTGGGCACGAGAGAGAGAGAGAGAGAGAGAGAGAGAGAGAGAGAGAGAGAGAGAGAGAGAGAGAGAGAGAGACTTAACAAGGACACGACTGTCGACCAACTCCGTCAATCCGCTCGTTCAACATCGAAGCATTCAAGTGATTCGAAGCACATGCGCGTTAAAGAAACGGCAAAAGATTCGAAGCACATGCGCGTTAAGGAAACAGCAAAAGATTCGAGACCATTGACCTTAAAGCTTTTACTTCGTCTCAGAAACCAACAATGCGCGTGTTATCTAGTACTTCTACGGAAAAAAGAAAAATGGTAAATGAATTCTCTCCCTCTCGTTCACCCTAATTACCTCCCCCTTGTACTTTAAGACCTCGGAAGCTATTTTTTTTTTCTCAAGAAAACAGAAACCATCCTTCCCTCAGAAGGTCTCTACAGGTATCTTGTTCTTTTTTTTCATTTTAGAAACCATCTCATCGGACCTTCTCCCCTTTTCAGAAGAGATTCCATCAAGGTCTCTCCCATATTTCTTTCCATACTTTTGATCGCAAAAATCGAATATCTTGTTTACTTTCCCATGCAGCACAATCTACCAGCATATCTATTCCCCTCCTGTTTCACCTAGCCATTACCGGCATCTGTTGTCCCTCCTTCTCTCCTATTAAGGAAACCGCCATTACACCTGTCCTCTCCTATCCCACCCAGAACCTGCTTTCATCTTTCACATCCAAAAGAAAAAAAAAAACCACCTTTACACCTATCCTCTCCTGTTCCATCCAGAGACTACCATTTTCCCCCCTTTTTTTTGTCCCCATTGAGAAAAACCATTATTACACCCGTCTTATACCATTCCTGCGAAGACACCACACCGTTGCACCTGTCCCTCTCTCCCATTAACAGATACCTGTGTCACACCTGCTCTTTCCTCCTCCCAACAGAAGCCATGGACACACCTGTTCTTCCCTCCCACCAACAGAAGCCGCCATCGTCTCCTATTCCTTCCCAGAGAGCAGCGACGGCAACTCCCATCCCTCAGAATGAGGGAGTCAAGCGAGGCAACTGGTGGGAGTTCTTTCATGGTAAGGGTCACTGTTGGGAGGTCTCCCATGGTTAGGGGTCAAAGGTGAAAGGTTCTCCCATGTTAAGGGTCATTGTTGGAGTGTCTCTCCCATGGTAAGGGTCAGGTGATGGGATTCTTCGTTACTCGGAGTCAACACCAATGTACACACACACACACACACACACACCACACACCACACATACACATACAGTCAGGCACCTTGGCGTTCTCAAACCATAATTCTAGACGTCAGAGGACATTCCGCGGAGCATCTGCTTCGCAGGCAAGAGACGAAGAAAAAGTTCTCCCTCTAGGTATAGCTCCAATAAACAACCAATCAGAGGCCTCCGAGACCAAGGGCAGAGACCAATTAGATCTTGTGTTCGCATCCTGTGGCGGGGCTATAACTTTTCAACAGCCTATTAAATTATCCCACTGAGTTCTTCGCTGGTATGTCTCGACTTCCTCCTATTCTTAAGTTGTTCCTCATATTGAATCAGCGTAGGATTGTCTTATTAAGGGTGAATCCAACGCAAGCGGTTTCAGATACTGTTAACCTGACGTGAGATGTCTTATATCTTTGTCCCGCTGTCGAGGGTATGTGGGTCATAGACGCATCCTGTGTACCGAAAAGCAGCTTTGTTCTTAGACTAAGAATAACTCTAAATGTCTCAATTCACAAGTGGAACTTATGATACGCTAATGCGAAAGAAATGAGTCAAATGGAGAAGATGATACTGATAGTCAAGGAATTTCTACACCATGCATACCTTTGACGTGTTCGACAAATAACTACAATTTGCGGCAGTCAAAGCTAGGTAGTGAGGAGAGATAAGTATGGCTCGGGGGAAAGAGATATGTCGTCTGGTTTTCAGTTGACTTATTTCATTGGGTTACGTTGAATTTCGCCAACCACAGCTGCCTGCCTGATGTTGTCAGTCTTGTAAGCAGTTGTCCAGCGCAGCCTCGAGCATCGAAATGCCTGTGTGAGGGGCTGTAGAGTTTATATATATATATATATATATATATATATATATATATATATATATATATATATATATATATATATATATATATATATATTGCTACATCGGTCGCGATATATAGTCTCCTTCATGAATTATCATAATTCATGAAACACATTAATCCTCATAAATCATTTCATGCTCCACAAATCATCACCTTCTTGTACCACTGTCTTACCCCCCCTTACTCCCCAGCTCAAGGCCTGACGGCGTACCCATCGTGAATTATCATATAATCCTTTTACATCACAATGTGTCGTCTGCAAGAGTCGTTGTCGAGGGCCAGTGTTGACTCCCCAACATCCTTGCAGTTGGCTCGATGTTGCGAAGGATGAAAAAAGAAAACAGGAAGGCTTCATTTCTCGTTTTTCTTTTGCGCGTTCGTCGGGATTTTTTGGATTTCTTTCATAAAACTAACTATGCTGTGTATTATTCTTTTCTTGACGCGTTGAGCAATTTCACGTATTTGATATCTTCGTTTGTTATCCATTTTAATATCTTTCTAGTCAAATCCATCTCGAACTTCGGCAATTATATTGATAACAGTTATGGCGTACCTTTTTGATGTCTTAAGATCCTCACAAGATACCATTTGCAACTATCTTCGTAAATGATAAACTTAGTTCCTCAAATCACTTTTGTATTTTTATAGAATACAATTCGGATTTCGCGCACTCTTATCGCATTCGAAGAGAAGATCTATCAGTTTTCAAAATCCCCCCCTCTCTCTCTCTCTCTCCCTCTCTCTCTTCCCTCCCCATCATCCTGACTCTCACTCCCTCACCTCTCCCTCCCTCCCCTGTCCCCTCCCTTTGCATCCCCCTCTTCTCTCCCTTCCCCTCGAATGGGATTATCTAATGCATTTATTTATTTATTAGGATTATTCGTCGTCCCTCCCCCCCAACCCCACCACCATGCCACGGGGCTCATATAGGAAACACATTAAGTATTTTGCACTAAATGCATTTGGCAATACTCGAAGTCCTCCCCTAGGCTGTAACAGGGACGAATTCTCACTTCTATCTTAGAAGGACATCTTGGACTGTATTATTCATCATGGAGACTTGAGGGAGAAAGAATTACCCCTCCACGTATCTCCTACATGTCCCTCAACGCGATCAAGAGGGGTATGATAAGAGATTCGGAGGGTCGAAATACCCTGGATCCTCCCTTCATATATTACCACTCTCTTAAAAACTAGGAACAGAAGAATGAGTCAATCATGGATCTGTCCCCCGAAGTCGTCAGTCCATTCCGCTAACCATCTTAATTGGGAAACGCGAGGTGTACACAAAATAAATAAAGTCTGGTTAATAACCTCTGACCTAGAATTTAGGTCACTCTCATTAAGAGGTCACCGGAATATAACAACTGGGGTTATAGCCGATAGATCTAGCAATTACTTCTTGTCACCGTTACTAAGGCGTGTTCATTATATTTTTATTTCCTGATTTATTATTTTGTATTCTCTCCTCTGACGTACATGTCCCATCCCAAGTCCCGCGCCGGCTATTGTGTTCTTCCGATTCTTATCTTTAAACACTGATAAAGGCACGGAAGATAAATGTCACAGTTATTATTGCATTAACCCATTCTCTGTAATTATGTCTGGAAGGCTATTTGTCTTGATGTTTATTATCCTCTCTCTCTCTCTCTCTCTCTCTCTCTCTCTCTCTCTCTCTCTCTCTCTCTCTCTCTCTCTCTCTCTCTCTCTCTCTCTCTCTCTCTCTCTCTCTCTCTTGTTCTCCCTTTCCTTCCTTTATTTGCGCCTCTTGCCACTTTCGCCTTTATATTCTTTTCCGTCATTTATCAACTTCGCCATTATTATCGTTTCTCCATCCGGCGCCCTTTCCTACCCCTCTCTCTGTCTCTCTTTCTCCCCTATCATCCTCCCCACCTTCCAGTAGTCTTCCTTCCCAATTGCTCCTATTCCCCTAACTCTCCATCCATCCCTATTCTCCATCTCTCTCAATCCTCTATCTTAATTATCCTAACCCATTCTCCATCATTTCCCTTTTCCCAGCATTTCCCAGCACACCACTCCCTCCTTCCTTTTTCTTTTCTTACTTTTCTCACACTTTCCTCCATTTTCCCCTCTCTATTTTCTTGTCTATTCCCCCTTGGCCTGACATTGAACCCCTTGACCTCCTTCCATCACTCTATTTCTACCTTTACATTTCCCACAATCCTTCCCTTACCCCTTTCATGACATGACCCCGCCTCCCCTCTCCCTTACCCCTTAGCTTTCCTCCAAAATTCCCCATCCATTGCACCGATTAAGGACACATCTTCCCCCCCCCCTCCCTAACTATGTCTCCCCTCCTCCTTTGGCTTCCCTTCAAAAACGTCCCCCTACCCATTGCCCCCACCACTGTCACACCTTTCCTCTCATCTAATACCCCTTCCCCACCTCCCCCTTTAGCTTCCCTCCAAAACCCGAACCCCCCTAACCATCCTACCCTCCACGGTTACCCTTCCCCCTTGACATCTAATTACCATTAATTATGTATTAATCAAGAAGTCTTTAATATACGACACAAGTATGCCCGTACTTTTAGACAAGAGTATGAAATATGCAAAGCATCAGTTTCATCATCTATTCATGGTTTGCTTTCCTGATTGTCGCCCTGATTGTCCAGTCTGGCCTCGACCATCAGGGCCTGACTGTTCCACGCGAGTGTAAGTTCATCACTGAAGAACATATGTTATGTCGTGTTGACCCTGCGTGCCACAGATGTTATCAGTCTGCGTGCTATTGTTCTCGAAGCGTGTCCTCCTCCTCCTCCTCCTCTTCCTCCTCCTCTTCCTCCTCCTCCTTCTCTTCCTCCCCCCCCCCTTCCCATTTACTTCGCTTCCTTCTGTTGATTTATGGCTCTGTTCTCATTTCCATACTGCTGCATCCTTCCTTCATACATCATGAATCTTATTTATTATCATTCTTCTATTTTTCTTTTTTTATTCCTCATTGTTCTCATCTTTTCATATTCCCTTTTCTACGACTGTTTCATTTATTGGCCTCCTGGTACTTTAATTTCTTCGCTTTCTTCCTTTGATTTATCGGTCTTTATTTCAATTCTATTTTTTTTTATATCCGACCTTCATATATCATTATCAGTTATCAATAGCTACCCTTCTTTCCATATAAGTCTTATTATCCCGAATTGTTTTTCTGTCCTTATTACATCATTTATAAACCTTTTCTCAGTCCTTATTTTCCTTGATCTTTTCTCAGCATCATTTTCTTAGTGGCGAGGATTGGTCGCTTTCCACTCAGCACAGCAGCCATAGAAAACCTAAATGAGTCGAACTTGTCTACTTCGCCTCCTCGACCCATTATTATGCCTATCTTCTCTTCTCTTCTATTTTGTCCTTCATCTTCATTCCACAGATCACATTTCCCCTTTCCTTATTCGTTAAATTTCCTCATCCACTTTTCATTCTCCTTTATTCATTAGTCCTCTCTTTTTTCCTATACCCTTTTCGTTTATTTCCTGCCCCTACCCTACTCTACCCTACCCTCGATCCCCTTTTTATATTTGCGATATTTTTTTTTTCACGATTTTCTTTCCCTTGTCCCATTTTCTTCTCTCCTCACCCCTACTCCCTACCCCACAGGTCGTCCAGAGGGACCCTTAATAACACGTTATTAGCGGGACTTCCGACCTTTTCCCTCTCTTGCTCCTCACTGTGTTGCGGTCCTTGCCCCCTCCCTGCTCCTGTTATCCATCCCCCCTTACCCACTTCCCCTTTTTTTCCCCTCTCCCCTTGAATGCATTTACCTCATCTCTCTCTCTCTCTCTCTCTCTCTCTCTCTCTCTCTCTCTCTCTCTCTCTCTCTCTCTCTCTCTCTCTCTCTTTTCATGATGGTTTCTTTCTTCTCCCATTCTTTTTTGCCTTCTCTCTTCCTCCTCAACTCCTCCTTCTCCTCCCCCTCTTCTCCCCACATTCCCATCATCCCATCTCTTCTTTTCCCCACCACCTTCATCAACTTCAGTGTCAATCACTCACCTCATTTCTCGATTAGTACTTCAGTAAGCATCATTGCTTCACTACTTTTATCCATCTCTCTCAATCCTTCAATTTACTCTTATCAACTTTTTCTATTTTGTTATCAATGGTCTTCCCACTGCCAATATATCCACGGGCCTCTCACCGTCCCTACTTTTTATGTGAGGTGAAAGGAGGCTAAAGTGTATGCTGGTGAGAGGGGGCGAAGTGGGAAAGCAGTAGACAGCTGTGGAGTGTGAAGATATATAGTATACTTTCCTGACGTGGGTGAGTGATTTATTGAAGATGTGTTTCTGGTAGTATATTTACGTATATACCCTAGGTATACCAAG
>NC_092245.1:15683403-15688403 GCF_036320965.1 Panulirus ornatus
GCTGAACCAGGGCGTATTAAGCGGTCAAGATAAACCAATGGAGTAGTTTGTGGGGGCTTAGATGTGGATGATTGGTTCTGGTTTCGGCACATCATACACGTCAACTAGAGAATGAATGTGTGCAAATGAGGCCATTGTTAGCTCTGGCCATGAAGCTACCTCGCTGAAACGGGAAAGGCAATTAGACATAAAAAGAATATGTATGTGAGCATGTATGTAGACAGAACTACATAACTCAAGAGAGAAGGTCAAACGAATGACTCATACAGACGAGTTTACGGTACTGACGACGAGAACCAATCAGGAAGAGAACGCAGGTCAGAATGACAGTAGGAGCAGCCCCTTAGCAGATGGCTAGAACGCCAGCAGGTGCTGGTAGCAGAGAGGAAGAGATACGGGAGGTATACGGAGCCAGAGGGAAAGAGAGGAACATAGGTCGGTAGAAGGAGGCGGTTGGGGCTGGGAGGATATTGGAGGATAAGTTTGTGCAGCAGCTTTTTGGCCACTGCCACCACCATCGGCAGCGACACAGTTGTTCCTGGGGGTTTAGAAGGGGAGATGGGCTGATGGGGCAGACAAACTCCTAAGGGAGAAATTGGGAGGAGAGAGGCGTTGGGAAGGTGATTAGAAGGGGAGAAGGAGGATGAGAAGGAGAGGCACTTCTGCCGCCGTCGATCTCGGAAAGGGGCGAGAAAGATGAGGAAGAGGAGGAGGAGGAGGAGAAAAAGAGAGGCTTCCCTGGGATTGAAGGATGAATTATGCAGAGAGAGAGAGAGAGAGAGAGAGAGAGAGAGAGAGAGAGAGAGAGAGAGAGAGAGAGAGAGAGAGAGAAGATTGCGATTGTGAGACAACTCTCCGTGACGAGATCCATCCATTGAGACATTAATCTCTAGCGCTTCCCATGCCCATACTACTTCAATACCTTCCCTTCTAATCCCCATTCATACTGAGGCGTCAGATAACAGACATGTTCTGTCATAAGACGTGAGCAAATCCTACTATGTCTCCCTAATATATCTTTACTTCTTTCCCCCTTTCTTTTTTTTTATATGCATATGTATTTAGAGTCTTTTCCTTATCAAATGATTTAACATCTATGCAGTAAGAGTATTCATTCATCCGATGACTGATGATAATCATTCTTATCACTGTCGAATCCCATTCATAAACATCCAGTGATTAATGGGAGTCGCCCTTATCATTTGTCGATTTCCCTTGTTGGATTAAGGTCATCACCGATGATATTATAAATCATAGGTTGAGTATATTATTATTCCAACTTGATCCCCGAGAGGAAGATGTGTGTTTGATAAGTGTGAGGGATTGTATGCACTTACCAGCGAGATAAGAGGATGTGGAGTGACTTCCTCTTCAGGGCGTGAAGTGGAGATGAGATTTAGATGTGGTAGTGATAAGGGCAGCGGCTGGAGCGCGGCGGTTGCATTTTGTGGTCGAGGAGAGAGAGAGAGAGAGAGAGAGAGAGAGAGAGAGAGAGAGAGAGAGAGAGAGAGAGAGACAGGTTGACAGACAGAGAGACAGACAGACGCACAGACTTCCTTTCACGACTTGAAGAATAACACATACATTATAACGACTCGTTTTTCATCCCAGCGACAAGTCTTTCAACCCCTTCTCCAATTTTTTTCTTTTTTACTTTACTGGACGAGTGTGTTCGGCACGTAAGGTAGATTACTCATAACTATAACATTTCTAGCTTATGTCTATAATTACTCGGTTAATTTCTCGTTCAAGTAAGCAGATTCGCTTTCCAGCCTATTTATTAATCATTCCTGTTGTATAATGATTAATAATTGATGTTTAGGATAATGTGGAAAGGTGGAAAGCGTTCCAGTCGGTCATGGATTAATCCTATACACTCACTGGAAATGGGATGAATATTTACCCGTCGTATTCATCCATTTCTCGTCCCCCTAATTCTTCCCCCCCCCCCCCTTGTGTTTTCCAAACACGCACCCATTCTACCCATTCCTGATACCCGGGACTTTATTAGGGAACGCTTTGCTCCCCTCTTTCATCCCCCTTGCCTCCATTAACATCAATGTAGTTGCCCCCCACTTCCACCACCCTATACCTCCTTTCCCCTTCGCTCTTGATATACGAAGTGGTCAGGAATGTGTGACCTGTTAACTTCTTTTAACAAAGATCTCATTAAGGCTTTGTTGTCTTCAGCGATAGGCCGAGCATTTTTTTTTTCTTTCTCTCTCTCTCTCGATCCAAGGCGCCCCCGATCTCTTTAAAGAACACAGTATTATTTCTTCTCAACTTTGTTAAAGTTTTCTTTAATCATACAGACGGGGAAGAGAGGAGAAAAACTAAAAAAAAAGAGACGCAAACAATAGAAAACGTAGCTGGGAAGACGTGTTCATCAAATATTCACCATATCTTTATCGCCGTACGTATATTCATCTCGTGGTATTAAGGGAGATCACATATTTCTCAATCATTCTTTGTCATCATTATCATCATCATCATCATCCTAGCGCAATACCTAAACCTGCTCCTTAGTTATTCTTGGAATGATTTACGCATCTTCTTCCCCTACGTGAAAATACAAGGCAAAGTATCATACGCCATGTTACTCATTGTCACACAGCACGAGAGACAGGAGAGAAAGAAGGGGACGCGGGTGTGTTGCGGAGGAGCTGCGAGTATGAATATGCAGGAAATCGTCTCGTCTGAGCAAATGGATCCGATTGATGATGCTACACGTTTTATGCGTGACGGAATAGTAGACAGGAATGATTCCTTTCGTGACCCCCGGGGATAGAAAGCAAAGGAGGTAACTTGAGAGGGAAGGGAGTGGAATGGGTGAATCTGCCAAGGTGTGTGTGTGTGCGTGTGTGTGTGTGTGTGTGTGTGTCGAAGGGTTCAGGAAGAGAATGTCTTCGTGGGAGGAGGATTAGGGGGAACGAGAGGCAAAAGGAGGAAAAGGAGATGAATGTTAAGGAAAGAGAGGAGGAAGAGTAGAAATACCAAGGTATGTTGTGGAAGAGTTTCAAGAAGACGATGGCCCGTCAAAACAAAATATTCGGGAATATAAGCGAATAGATATAAAGTGACGGTAGAAAACGAGAGAAGGGGAATAGAGGTGATTAATTGAAAGGGAGATGGAGATTAGAAGTAAAAGGAGAGGCGAAGAGGAAAAAGAGAAGATGGATGACGGGAGAGAATGATGGCAGGATTAGATGACCATGGGCTCCCCCCATCCACCCTTATGCTAACGCCAAGACGACGTCTTCCTCCAATATTGAAAAAGAAAATGGCTGAGGCGGTTGATGGGTGGTCATATTCCATCACTAACCTTCGCTTCCACATCACTGCCTTATGGCCAACGTCTGGACAGAGCCACAGGACTCTCTCTCTCTCTCTCTCTCTCTCTCTCTCTCTCTCTCTCTCTCTCTCTCTCTCTCTCTCTCTCTCTCTCTCTCTCTCCTCAAGTATCCCCTTCTGCTACACAGAGCCATTCGACTCTGTCTTCTGCGCTGAGGTACATCTCTCCTGCAGAGCCACAAAAGTCTTTCAAATTTATCACTCTTTATCGTATTTCATGACTACATAGAGCTACACTACTCTGTTGTCCACTCAAAAGGTTGTATTTCTTTGCTGCATAGGGTTACATGACTCTCTGCTATGTTCTATGGGTGCTCGTTACGTGTGCAGGGTTACCAGACTTCACGAAAACTCCTAATGATGAAGCGCACCTGGTGGGGTACCGCAAGGCCCAATCCTGAGACCTCTCTTATTCATGAAAGTTTGCACGTAAAATACGAGGATCTTTTAACGCGCAAAATCGCCAGATCTTTACGATGAAACAGCATTATGTCGAGGAAGGATACATGATGATGACTAGAAAGGAAATCTAGAGTGATATTGACAAACTAACAACTACGTTACTGAAATAGAAATCTAAGATTTATGTTAGCAAATGACGGAGTGAAAACAGGTGAACGTTCCATAGTTAGACCTTGTGAATAGTATGATATAGAATCTTGATCCCCAAGCTATGAAATATACGATTAGATATTGGCGAGAAAGTTCAAAGGAAGTCATTGGAAATGATTTACATCCTCATAAACAAACTTCAGGACGAAAGACTGAAGAAATTAAAATCACATCCGCCGTCAAAGCGAGGAGACCGGGGGCGTCATAAAGTGAACGACCCGAACGCAACAGAAATGGGAAGACGTAGGATACAGTAAACAGATAAGGATAAACGCACTCAAAGAGGCCAACGATTGAATGCGTCCTATCACTAAGCTATTATTAAACAATGGTAAATAATCTTTCCGTAAGGTTTTTGTTAAATTCACTGTCGGTTTCTTTTTGGCATCTGCGAATTCAACTGCTGATTCGTGTGCCACGAGCGATCGCACGTATAAATGTAGACGAGAGGACTGCTGGAAGAGAAATGATAAAGAAACTGTGAACACAATTAAGAAAAGAAACCACCAAGAGATAAAAGAGCATATATATATATATATATATATATATATATATATATATATATATATATATATATATATATATATATATATATATATATATATATATATATATATATATATATATATATATATATATATATATATATATATATATATATATATATATAAGTGTGTGTGTGTGTGTGTGTGTGAAAGAGAGAGAGAGAGAATGAGAGAAATGAGATCAGAAAGAAAAATACGTGTATACGAGGAGTTGTCTGAGAGAGGAGGTGAAGAAAGATAAAGGATATGAAATGTCTAATTAATACTCCATCTTCAGATAAGAAATTAAAAGGTCATGTAAAGTGATACTTTACAGCGATGCCTGCCTTTCGTTCGTCTGATTTACAGCCGTAAGTGTTCACTGTAAATGATATATACGCAAGATTAATTTACAGTTTTATCACTCGATGTTCTGGGCTTGTTGTCTACTTTGAGCCACGGTTATCTCGGAGCGAAAACAAATTTGACATGGGTTGTCAAGCATGTTTGAGA
>NC_092245.1:15693403-15748100 GCF_036320965.1 Panulirus ornatus
AATTCAGCCAGTGGACATTCCCTGAACAAAAGCGTGACAATGAGTACAAAATCATATGAACAGTTACAATAAGAAAAACAAAGATAAATAATTCTGTTGATAATACATATGTATCTTCATGGTATGAGGAATCAAGAGGGAGGCATAAATATGGACAAAGATATTCGTATATGGAAGGAAACATATCATCTTAACTACCACGGACCCCTTCTATGCAGATTCGAGGCAGCGCTCCACAAACGAGCAGGGAAACCGTGGATTCCTTCGTAACAAGCAGTTCCTTGACGAAATAGTACTTCTTTTCGCCCGCTAACAATGACACAGCTTCGCCAAGGGTTTATATATATATATATATATATATATATGCGCAGAGGAGCGCCAGAAAGGGGCCAGGCCTCAACGAGAGAAGAGTGTCCACACTTGTAAACACTCGATAACCATCGAGCAAACAATAGACCACTTCCTTCCCAACACCACCGTGGCGGCTTCATGAACCACTTGGATGGAACGAACTCTGGTTCTTTGTAGGTTTTCGGTGCTTCGTGAACCCTTTAATGGGGTCGATCCAAAGACTCTGTGATAATCTGGAGCTTCATGAACCCTTGCATGTGCAGAACTCAGTGTCTCTGTAGGTTTCCAAGTGTTTCTGCAGGTTTTTGTGATCCGAATAACCCTGAGCTCTGACGAAACTCGATTTTCCTGCAGTTTCTTCTCCATGAACCTCTTCGGTTGGATGAATTCTTTGTTCTATAAGGTTCTGGTACTTTATGAAGCTCTTCAGTCGGTAGAATTCAGTTTTTCTTCAGGTTTTGGTGTTTCGTATGTTTTCGTGGCTCTTGGACTACTTGAAACAGCAGTTCTGCTTCTTGGGATGTGAGTGATTCGAACGCTTCGTAGAATGTCTCAGTCGCGATTACTCGTGATTCTTATTGGATCATCATATGCCTCGTGAATCAAGAGTTGAACCGAATCAATGAATCTCGTCTCCACTTGTCAACCTCACTCTTGCAACCATTACATAAAAAAATCAGGCACTCTGACAGAAAACAGAAAATGGCCACCATGGGCCTGATGGTAATTTATACATTTATCTTTTACACCTTAACAAATCCCTCGATTAGGATTTTACAGGACCGGTTATGTGCCTCGAATGAAAGTAATTAATGGTGGGTTTTCCATAAAAAAAAAGTGTGATTTAGAAGCTAAACGATTTTTCTATTGGTTATCGTCATTTGCTTTTCTTTCATTTTCTAGTCGTCTGCGGCGTCCTGCATTTCTTACAGACTTCCAATAGTATAAGAATATATGACGTTCATGGTGAGAATAGAATGAAGGGGGGGGGGGGGGGAAGTCCCATCGCTATCATTAGAGCCAGTGGAAGAAGAGAGCCAGATTCCATTTTCAGGAGCCATAAGAAAAGGGTGTATAGGGTTCTGGTCCCATCACTATAGGGGATTGAATCCCATCATATGAGCCACAGAGAGAAAGAAAGTGTTCAGATTCCATCCTAAGTGGGACTGAGATCCATCATGTATGCCTCAGGAAGGGAGGGAAAGAGGTTCGAATCCCATCACTAAAGGGGATTGAGTTCGGTCATCTGAGCCATAGGAAGGGAGAAAAAGGGGCTCGGATCCCATCACTAAGGGGGATTGACTTCTATCATCTAAGCCACTGAGAGGGAGAGAAAGGGGGTTTAATCCCATCACTTTCCGTGATCAGTGGTGTACTCTAGGACACTTACTGCCAGATGCTGTACCTAAATAACTCCTGGGACATGTTTAATTGCCTTTGGACGACTTGCTGTCCCAGAAGATCACGTGCATCCCCTATTATACCCATGATATATGCCACTGTTCTCTCCCCCCCCCCCAAAAAAAAAAATGTAGAGAACCGTTTCACTCCTTCGATTCGCCGACGAGTTTGAACATTTGGTGCTGAATGATCACTGCAAAGATTCTCTCTCTCTCTCTCTCTCTCTCTCTCTCTCTCTCTCTCTCTCTCTCTCTCTCTCTCTCTCTCTCTCTCTCTCTCTCTCTCTCTCTCTCTCTCGTCTTCGAATATATAAAGCCGTTCTGACTCTTTAGTGTCCTCAACACTGAGACAGAACACCTGACTTTTAATGATGATAATTACGAAGACTCCCATAAACCCACATACTCATTATATCCCCGAATCCTTCAGGTCGAGCAAAAAAGATTATACGAAAATGAATTTCGAATCATTTTGCGATTTTCTACTGTGCAGTGGCATCGTCAATGGGTACGTGAGAAGAATTTCCTGGCGCGTTTTCGTTATAAAAAAGGATCAGTTGACGAAGGCCATAAAGGTCATTTTGTACGTGTGAGTGTGCAAGGATGCATGATGATCGATCATGCAACAATGCACGGGCTGCATGCAAGGGTGCGTTGGGCGTGTGGGATAATGTAGAGGTGTGTGTGTGTGTGTGTGTGTGTGTGTGTCTGTGTGTTTGTTGGTTGCGTGTGGACACATGCAGAACTGAGTGCAGTCTCCATGTTGTGATCGTCCGGGCATTGCATGTGTGGTTGGGTGAGGTCATGCAAGAATGCATATCTTCATGCATGTTCTTTTTTTTTTCTTTAGACGACTGTGTGGTTCTTGGCGCTGCTTCTGAATAATGGGAAATTACGAAGTTAGATTATACAAGACGAATCTAATACTTCATAACAGTCATGTGTCTGTGTGAACATAGGCTTTATACACGCATTCGCTTATGACTGATGGAAGTTTCTTGCATAACCTTACACACACACACACACACACACACACACACACACACACACACACACACACACACACACACACTGAGCGAAAAAATGTCTGGTCTTTAATTGACAGACAGACAGGCAAAGTTTGAGCATCCTCCCTATACAAACAAACGTAAGCTTTGTACCGTCTTGCATAGAAGGACGCAAACGAAGCCTACCCCACTCGTACAAACACAGTCTGAGCCTTCCCCCTAAACAGACAAATACAGTCTCCGTCCCATCCCTCAGACAAACACACATAATCTCAGCCCCCACACTCAGACAAACAAAGACTTAACCTTCACCTCGAAGACAAACTCACATACACTCAGCCCCTTTTTACCCCAGAGGAGAACACGGGTTTAGCCCCAACCCTGAAACGAGCACACACACACCACACACACACACACACACACACACACACGCACACACACACACACACACACACACACAGACACACACACACACACACTTAGCCCCTACCCTTAAACAAGCAGAGGCACTCTCAGATCCCCTTACACACGAGCGAACACGGGTCTCTGCCTCTCCCCTCACCCAAACACACACAATCCCAGCCCCCTTACAAAGAGACAAACACAACCTCAATTAAAAAAATTGGTACACAGACACAATTAACCTCAATTTCACCCCCCACACACACAGACACACATACACGTTAGCAAACACACAAACTCAGATGCCGATTCCCTCACACACACACACACACACACACACACACACACACACACACACACACACGCAGTCACGGACGCATGCACGCACAGCCACCACTCTCTCCCCCCCAGATTTAGCACCGCCCAGAGAACAATGTTGATGCCTTCGTCTGCTTCAGTCTTCGCCGCTGGGGGGGTATTAACAGTGCCTGCCGGTGCTATTATCAGTGCCTCACGATTTCACTAATTGTTTAGGCTCTGGCTTATTGTCTTTATTAACTCGCCGTCCTCCTTTTTTTTTATATGTATACTCAATTCCTAATTAGTCAAGCTGTTGCTCTAATTGCTAGCTCTATCAGTGCCTTTATGTATAAATATATATAACCTTTTTTTTAAAGCATTGTAAGGCCTATAGGAGAGGACTTAAATGATGCTGAAATCAGTTTTGAATATGATTACCGTACAATGAAGGACCAGCGGAAAGAATTTGACCTACGTTTTGGAACGCTTAATCTGTGTATGAACGGGATGGCAAAGGGAGGTTAAAGACACAAGGGATCTAGTGAACGAAGATCTTGTCTACGTTACGCTAAGCAAATGAGCATGGGATGTGAATCACTTGCTCTTTGCACATGACGCGGTTCTGGTGGCGGAAGTCCAGAGAGAAATTGTAGAAGCAGGTAGCAGAGCGATGGAGGCAATTATGCACGATATGAAAACCATATGTGACCCCAGTCTGTTTATGGATCACAAGATTAATACGAAATAGAGATATCATAGCGTCGTCCGATAAATATTTTCTTAACCTTTTGGCAAGAGGACAAGATCCCAGAGCAAGATGGTACGATTATTCTTTGGGTGTGATGGCCTGGTCTTTGACCTTTGATTCTTTGGTGACGCTGTGTCACCGTCAGTGGGTGAGGAGGAGTACCATCCTCTTAGAGGAACTTTTCACTCGGAAGGAGACCATCACTTCCCCGCTACTGATTATAGTTACTTGAGTCTCATGGAAAGGTGGTCTGCAGGGGCAGATGATGATATCCGAAGACGCACAAAAGACATCGCTGAATTGGATCTCAATTGAACCAGACATTTGGCACCAACGAAGAGGAGTGCCCAGCAGTGCCTACAAATAATCCTCTTGTGAAGATCTGGCACTGGTATACATTGTCAGAGCGGTGCTCAGAACATCTCCCTCACTCTTTTTTTTTTTCTCCTACTATAGATAAAACAAATACTTTGGCACTCGCTCTGATGGCAGAGGTTATCTTGAAGGCGCATCGGAGATAATAAATTGGGGAATGACAATAGACGGGTAAATATCCCCAGCCGTAGCCAGGCAGCGACGGGGGTTAAAGGGGGAGAAACTGGGGTACGGGGGAACGAAAGATAAGAAGAGGAAAGATATGAGAGATAGGTAGGTATGAGAGAGACAGAGAGAGAGATAGATAGGTAGATATATATATATATATATATATATATATATATATATATATAGAGAGAGAGAGAGAGAGAGAGAGAGAGAGAGAGAGAGAGAGAGAGAGAGAGCGTCCCTACCCACCCACCTAATTAAAAGTACCTTGGACGAGGTTTTAACTTGAGGCAAGGGGAGAGAGAGAGAGAGAGAGAGAGAGAGAGAGAGAGAGAGAGAGAGAGCATCACCATTGCGCAGACGCGGGTCGATATGTCATCAAGGTATGTGAGGTTTTTCCCCCCCTCCTCATACCTCTCCCTCTCTCTAGTAGACACGTTCGTAAAAACAACAGCGAGAATTGTGTTAATTAGCGTTGCTCCCTCCTTCCCCGGGCATAGCTGGGATGGCAGACTGTCGATTTACCATCTACTTACGAACTGATTCTAAGAGCGAGAAGGAGAATTAAGATTCATGATACGAATGAGGGGTCAAGAATCTCGAGTGTTTCTATTAATATGATTCTTTTTGGTCAAAATTACTGTCTCGGTCTCGTTCTTTTTAGGCGTTTCAGACGCGGTGGGCAAGAGGCTTCAGGGATAAAAATGGGGAATGAGAATGAATTCCTCATGTTTTTTGAAGTCATATATTTTTCCACATGGAAGTGATTAGGTTTCTGTTATGGTGTGGTGCATGAGACATCCACTGAATTGCAGCGACACCTCGGGTATGTTGTGTCCCCCAGTTCGTATCTCAATCATGACTAGATAATAGGTGTCGTCTGGGTTCGAAATATGGTTCTCGATGAATTCATAATAACCTGAGACTCGAGAAGGAGGTCGTCCTCAAAGCATCATATGTCTTTTTTTTTTCTTCTTTTTCTTCTCCATACACACTTGACCCTCTTACTTATTCTTCTCTCTGTCTATTGTATCTATGCCATCCCTCCTTCATCATAGTGTCTGTTCCATTCCCTCAATACAGAGTTGTATGATGTAGCGCACTGTGGGGTCCCAGCGTTTCGCCATCCATTACACTAGACCCGTCTCTCTCTCTCTCTCTCTCTCTCTCTCTCTCTCTCTCTCTCTCTCTCTCTCTCTCTTGACACACGCTCTCTCTCTCTTGTCGTCCTTATCGCACAAAGCTAGAACTTGCGAACCCTTGACTTTACTGTCGTTTTTCACTGACGGGTATGAAATATTTGACTGGAATCTGTTGGTACACTTTAATCAACCCACACTGATTGCATTCTTCTGAATTTTTTTTTCATACGAGATAAATGATGAGATTCTTGAAGCATTCGAACGTAAACGAAAGCGTCGATGCATCCGAAAAAGAGGTCTTCGATTTTTCTGATATCTGAAGGCAAGAGTTCGAGGCAACGAAACACGGTTTATCTGAACAGAAATTCGAAATTTACAATGATATACGTTACAGGGTCCCTGAGCGAGTGAAGCGACGCTCCGAAACGCGCACACACTCTGCCCCGTGCTTCTTGGAAGCAATCGAACCAAAAACACCAACTTCCTTCTTTCGGACCGAGCGCCATAAAGCACGAATTCGTTAGGACCCGAGTTCGTAAGAGACAAGACTCGTAGCTCAGCGTAACGTGAGGGAGACGGAAATAGCCACGCAAATAAATCTTTCGGTTTTGACATCTTCATTAATCATTGACTGAGAATTATGTATGTGAAACTCCTGCCGTCCGCATTTGCACGTCACAAACACGATATAAGAGAACGCGTTATGTGCTGCGGGGGGAAAGAAAAAAAAATAGAATATTACCCTTTTGGTCACTGGACAATGCTAAGCACAAATGATACTTAAGGCTTAGGCGTCTGTATGATTCCCCGCTGGACTTCAGCCTTCAAGACTAGGCCGATTATAGATCACTTTAACCCGAAGGGCCCTGGGTGATTCTGATTGGAGTTTTGATCGTGTCATTATCCGATTGTGAAATATTTCGTGGCATGGGCAATAAATCATCAATAGAATATTGAACAAGGGGCCCACATGAACGTGTATTCTATATATCTTGGGCCCGTCCAGGTCAAGTCATAAATCTACTTTATTTCAATGGCATCTTAATATCTATCCTGGTGGTTAGTGCATCCTCGCTACAATCACGGCTGATCTCGGGACCTCGTAAGTGAGATGTAAGCTTTGGGGGTGATATTTCTTCAGAGTAACCGGTGGCAATTAAGAAGTTTCATGTGGCCAATCATAATGTCGATGCCCCCTTAAACCAGCCAATCACGAGGGACTCTCTGAGGGAGGGAGGGGGTACCAGTGAGCTCCGATGGTACCCATGATATGGTTGGTAATCATATGTGTAACAAACATTTAGCTCAATCCCACACATTCCTTTTCATAAGAGGCGACCGGGTACATAGGCTTAATGGGGGCCCTTTGAGCCAGACTGAGATCTTTTTCCCCCCCTCAACCAAAAACAAAAGAGAAGTGATGGCAGCTTAATCTTTGGTGAACGAATCCTTCGCTTAACGACAAAAGAGAAGACCGAATCTTCTATAACATGCGTCTCTGTTACGTTGGTTATGTAACGCGGGTCCTTATCTTCATGTCATGACGAGCTTGTTACTAATAGGGGAAGCGAAGCGTCACCTTTACATTATGCAGTGGTCAATTTATGCCCTTATGTAACAGGGAATAGTTACCTTATTATCTCTTTTTACATCATGTCTTCCTTTTCTTTTACTTCATTACCTTCTTATACTTTTATCTTCCTTTACTTATTACGAAGACTCATTTCACGGACAACTGTCCTCCCCGCACCGAGGCTAGGCTTTAAGTGGAATATAAGAAAGGGCTGAAGAGACATGGAAATGAAAGCGCCAGTGGTAAAATAAATTACAAAAAACATGTCTTTTCAAAAATCGCTGTTGCCAAGAAAGACACGAGAAAGTAAAGAATTCCCAAAGTTAGTTATATCAAACGAAAGATAGAAATACCATCACTTGAATTTGAGGCATATATCGTATTCTTACATATCACTTCCTCACTTTATACTCTAAAACTAAATGTCTTCAGAATAACGCTTAGAAATCTGTCCCTGAAGCCGAGGTTTTACCACCCTTCCCTCAGCCTCACCACCCAAGTACCCTCGTCAAGTCCAGTTGCATCTTAGGAACCCATCACAGGCCCTGCTCAAACCCTACTTAACTTGCAAGATCCTTCGGCGGCCAAGAGCAAACTTAATTGGTCGTTGAAATGTCAGGGAGACGACTCGAAGTGGATCTGCTGTTGCTATAACAGGGCCAACTTATGACTTCGAGTACTGGTCTTGCCTCTGAGGGAGACGGTTCATTCATGCAATGAATTTTTGACGCAGTTGCAATGGGGAGGGACACATGAAGGCATCCGTATGTTACGATAATGTACGCATAACATAGGGTGTTGAGGTCCTTGAACGGGCGTGCATAAAAGAGTCCTTTGAATTTATTGAGATATTTATACATTTATTAGACCTTAATCCCTTACACACACACACACACACACACACACACACACACACACACACACACATATATATATATATATATATATATATATATATATATATATATATATATATATATATATATATATATATATATATATATATATATATATATATATATATATATATGTATATATATATATATATATATATATATATATATATATATATATATATATATATATATACATATGTTCATAATTAGATATTACACATATAATGAAAACTCTATCAGATAGCAGTGTAGGCTTACAGCCAACTTCCCGAATGTTTAATAATAAACAAAATTAAAGTTGGCTAAATAACGCTGCCCGCCTCAGCTGGGCGAAGCTGCAGACAGCCTGAGACTTGGTAAATGAGGAATTATGAGGAGGTCCACATATCAAAGTTGTGGGTATCTCTCATGAATTTATATTAAGACAGAAAGAGAGAGAAGAGAGACGAAGGTGGGGGGAGGGGAGAAGGCAGCGAGCAACAATATTGAGACAAGGGCAGGGGTCTAAAGGGACGCGGAAGAGAGATGAGAGAGAGAGAGAGAGAGAGAGAGAGAGAGAGAGAGAGAGAGAGAGAGAGAGAGAGAGAGAGAGAGAGAGAGAGAGAGAGAGAGAGAGAGAGAGAGAGAGAGAGGTGAAGGAAAGATGAGGGATGGGAACCTGTACTTCATAAAATTGGACCATCGCACAGACGAGTCTTCCATCTCTATTTCTTGCTTCTTTACTCCTTTCATACGAATGGCTGCGTAAATCAACTTTGTATCTTCATTAAGTATATACATTCATATATTTCCACAACAAAAAAGCAGTCATTCAGATACACTAACTCAAAAAAGACGGAGTGACATACGTAAATCAACTTTGTACTTTCATTAAGCACGTCTTCATCACAGCAACAATTTGTCTTTGATAAACATATATACATAGATTCTTCGTCCTGCGCACATATGTATTTCAATCTGCTGATGCCAGACGAGCCTCCATAACAGCCTGTTAGCTTTCCAAGCCAAGCAGGAACAACGTCTTTGCAGTATCTATCTGGATTGTCCAACCATTTTAAAGCTTCCTTCGTGAAGGCTCGATTGCGAGATAAGGCACATGGGGGGGTTGGTTGGGGTATCTTCACTAGAACGCTGCGATGGACAAAGAGAGAGAGAGAGAGAGAGAGAGAGAGAGAGAGAGAGAGAGAGAGAGAGAGAGAGAGAGAGAGAGAGAGAGAGAGAGAGAGAGTCATCCCCGTTAAGTAATTGGCAACGTTTAGCAGCGGCGCGGACGATAATCGCTTGTTCGACGTCGGAGGCTGAGTGCGAAGTGTCGTGTTTTGCGACGGGGTTTGTACCTTTAAGTGCGCTGTTGCCGTCCAAAGCCAGTGTGGCTTCGGGGTTCAAGGGAGACGGAGGGGGGTTCGCTGTGTGTGTGTGTGTGTGTGTGTGTGTGTGTGTGTGTGTGTGTGTGTGTGTGTGTGTGTGTGTGTTTGTGTGTGTGTGTGTGTGTGTGTGTGTGTGTGTGTGTGTGTGTGTGTGAACCTTTGCTGTTTTGGGGTCTAGGAAGGGTACGGCTTTGTTCTGAAGGAGGCTATGTGATTTATCTTTTGAATCTTTACTTCTTCTTCCTCTCTCTCTCTCTCTCTCTCTCTCTCTCTCTCTCTCTCTCTCTCTCTCTCTCTCTCTCTCTCTCTCTCTCACACACACACACCTCATTTCTCGGCCCTTTGTCTCAAAGACTCGTCGAGATTTTTCCTCGGCTTTATTTATCCTCACGCCTCGCTGTCTCCGTGTCGACATCTTCTGCCTCTCTCTCTTCCTCTCTTATTCTCTGCTCTGCTCTTTTGTCTTCTTCCCTCCATGTAGCATTGTCACAATTCCTTTCATTCTCTCTTCTTTCTTGAATCCTCCCTCATTTCATCACTCTCTATTTGTTTGGTTCCTCCTTTCTTCTTTTCTTCTTCTTCTTCTTCTTCTTCTTCTTCTTCTTCTTCTTCTTCTTCTTCTTCTTCTTCTTCTTCTTCTTTCTCTCCTATCTTTTTCCATTCATTCTCATACGTATTACTACTTCTTCTCCCTTGCTTGTCTTTTATCTATCTTCTCCAGCAACTCCTCCTTTATCGCATCCTTGCTTATTCCTATATTTCCTCAGCTTCATACACCTTCCCATATTTCTTTCATTTATCCATCGCTTCATTCATTCCCTCACACTTTTACTCCTCTATCCACCTCCTTCTCCATATTTCTCATCTAGTCTCTCTCTCTCTCTCTCTCTCTCTCTCTCTCTCTCTCTCTCTCTCTCTCTCTCTCTCTCTCTCTCTCTCTCTCTCTCTCTCTCTCTCACACACACCCTCACCACGCCTCGCCCATCGAGAGAGAAGAGGAGGTATGGGAGCATCATGTCCGTCACCGCGCAGCCAGCGTCACTTTGCCAATATACGAGGCGGAGTTTATGACCTCTGCCCGTATTGCTCAACAGCTCCCCAAAGGCTGTATGTGTAGCTTGGTCTCCTCCGTTCAGAGGGATGGCAACGTCTGCGTAGATCTGTATGGCTTGTTGTGTGTGAGTGTACTTGTGTCTGTGTGCATGTTTGAGTGGGTGTATGTAGTGCATTTGTAAGTATGTATGTATGTATGTATTATGTATGTTTGTATGTATCTATGAGTGTATATTTGTATGTATTCATGCATGTATGTATTTATGAATATATGCATCTATGTAATTGTGTGCTCAAGCGCTTGTATATGTTTATGTGTAAGTTAATGTAGGTGTATGTGTATGAACTGTATGTGTGTGTGTGTATGTGTGTGTGTGTGTGTGTGTGTGTGTGTGTGTGTGTGTGTGTGTGTGTGTGTGTGTGTGTGTGTGTGTGTGTGTATGTGTGTTGCATATCATTCAATGTTGTTCTGATTCTTAACTACAAGCATAAGTAAACATGCAAGATCTTATGAATGCATAAATGCAAAATTTCATGGTGCCTATGTGAATATGACTAATATCTTCATAAGTCTCTCCTGTATGTATCCACGTATGCATGCACAGTGCATGCATATGAATCATTATATCATTCTCGATATATGCATACATATATATATACATACATATGAGTAATGTGGCAGTTGAGGGAATAATTGGTATGCATGGGGTGTTCAGTGTTGTAAATGGAAATGGTGAAGAGCTTGTAGATTTATGTGCTGAAAAAGGACTGATGATTGGGAATACCTGGTTTAAAAAGCGAGATATACATAAGTATACTTATGTAAGTAGGAGAGATGGCCAGAGAGCGTTATTGGATTACGTGTTAATTGACAGGCGTGCGAAAGAGAGACTTTTGGATGTTAATGTGCTGAGAGGTGCAACTGGAGGGTTGTCTGATCATTATCTTGTGGAGGCTAAGGTGAAGATTAGTATGGGTTTTCAGAAAAGAGGAGTGAATGTTGGGGTGAAGAAGGTGGTGAGAGTAAGTGAGCTTGGGAAGGAGACCTGTGTGGGGAAGTACCAGGAGAGACTGTGTACAGAATGGAAAAAGGTGAGAACAATGGAAGTAAGGGGAGTCGGGGAGGAATGGGATGTATTTAGGGAATCAGTGATGGATTGCGCAAAAGATGCTTGTGGCATGAGAAGAGTGGGAGGTGGGCTGTTTAGAAAGGGTAGTGAGTGGTGGGATGAAGAAATAAGAGTATTAGTGAAAGAGAAGAGAGAGGCATTTGGACGATTTTTGCAGGGAAAAAATGCAATTGAGTGGGAGAAGTATAAAAGAAAGAGACAGGAGGTCAAGAGAAAGGTGCAAGAGGTGAAAAAAAGGGCAAATGAGAGTTGGGGTGAGAGACTATCAGTAAATTTTAGGGAGAATAAAAAGATGTTCTGGAAGGAAGTAAATAGGGTGCGTAAGACAAGGGAGCAAATGGGAACTTCAGTGAAGGGCGTAAATGGGGAGGTGATAACAAGTAGCGGTGATGTGAGAAGGAGATGGAATGAGTATTTTGAAGGTTTGTTGAATGTGTCTGATGACAGAGTGGCAGATATAGGGTGTTTTGGTCGAGGTGGTGTGCAAAGTGAGAGGGTTAGGGAAAATGATTTGGTAAACAGAGAAGAGGTAGTAAAAGCTTTGCGGAAGATGAAAGCCGGCAAGGCAGCAGGTTTGGATGGTATTGCAGTGGAATTTATTAAGAAAGGGGGTGACTGTATTGTTGACTGGTTGGTAAGGTTATTTAATGTATGTATGACTCATGGTGAGGTGCCTCAGGATTGGCGGAATGCGTGCATAGTGCCATTGTACAAAGGCAAAGGGGATAAGAGTGAGTGCTCAAATTACAGAGGTATAAGTTTGTTGAGTATTCCTGGTAAATTATATGGGAGGGTATTGATTGAGAGGGTGAAGGCATGTACAGAGCATCAGATTGGGGAAGAGCAGTGCGGTTTCAGAAGTGGTAGAGGATGTGTGGATCAGGTGTTTGCTTTGAAGAATGTATGTGAGAAATACTTAGAAAAGCAAATGGATTTGTATGTAGCATTTATGGATCTGGAGAAGGCATATGATAGAGTTGATAGAGATGCTCTGTGGAAGGTATTAAGAATATATGGTGTGGGAGGCAAGTTGTTAGAAGCAGTGAAAAGTTTTTATCGAGGATGTAAGGCATGTGTACGTGTAGGAAGAGAGGAAAGTGATTGGTTCTCAGTGAATGTAGGTTTGCGGCAGGGGTGTGTGATGTCTCCATGGTTGTTTAATTTGTTTATGGATGGGGTTGTAAGGGAGGTAAATGCAAGAGTCCTGGAAAGAGGGGCAAGTATGAAGTCTGTTGGGGATGAGAGAGCTTGGGAAGTGAGTCAATTGTTGTTCGCTGATGATACAGCGCTGGTGGCTGATTCATGTGAGAAACTGCAGAAGCTGGTGACTGAGTTTGGTAAAGTGTGTGGAAGAAGAAAGTTGAGAGTAAATGTGAATAAGAGCAAGGTTATTAGGTACAGTAGGGGTGAGGGTCAAGTCAATTGGGAGGTGAGTTTGAATGGAGAAAAACTGGAGGAAGTGAAGTGTTTTAGATATCTGGGAGTGGATCTGTCAGCGGATGGAACCATGGAAGCGGAAGTGGATCATAGGGTGGGGGAGGGGGCGAAAATTTTGGGAGCCTTGAAAAATGTGTGGAAGTCGAGAACATTATCTCGGAAAGCAAAAATGGGTATGTTTGAGGGAATAGTGGTTCCAACAATGCTGTATGGTTGCGAGGCGTGGGCTATGGATAGAGATGTGCGCAGGAGGATGGATGTGCTGGAAATGAGATGTTTGAGGACAATGTGTGGTGTGAGGTGGTTTGATCGAGTAAGTAACGTAAGGGTAAGAGAGATGTGTGGAAATAAAAAGAGCGTGGTTGAGAGAGGAGAAGAGGGTGTTTTGAAATGGTTTGGGCACATGGAGAGAATGAGTGAGGAGAGATTGACCAAGAGGATATATGTGTCGGAGGTGGAGGGAACGAGGAGAAGAGGGAGACCAAATTGGAGGTGGAAAGATGGAGTGAAAAAGATTTTGTGTGATCGGGGCCTGAACATGCAGGAGGGTGAAAGGAGGGCAAGAAATAGAGTGAATTGGAGTCATGTGGTATACAGGGGTTGACGTGCTGTCAGTGGATTGAAGCAAGGCATGTGAAGCGTCTGGGGTAAACCATGGAAAGCTGTGTAGGTATGTATATTTGCGTGTGTGGACGTGTGTATGTACATGTGTATGGGGGGGGGCCATTTCTTTCGTCTGTTTCCTTGCGCTACCTCGCAAACGCGGGAGACAGCGACAAAGTATAAAAAAAAAAAAAAAAAAAAAAAAAAATCAGTATGTATTTATGTCCATGTGTATATTAGGCGGCAATATCCAACTCAAAATTTGCAGCTGCAATAAAGGACGTGTATTCGAAAACAAACATACAAAACCATACAAATAATCCAACAGACTGGCAAAGATACAGACAGACAAACGAACAGATGTACAAACTTATAGATAAGATAGATACGGAAACAGGTGGACTGACGTAATTAGATTGATAGATATGCAGATTAAGCCTGACGTTTGAGCATATCATTCATCAGTATAATTATATAGTTAAACAAACTAATAGCCAGAATTATATACAGTTATAAAGAGGGCTGTATCGATGATTGCGTGCGTGTGTGTGTGTGTGTGTGTGTGTGTGTGTGTGTGTGTGTGTGTGTGTGTGTGTGTGTGTGTGTGTGGGTGTAGAGTAAAAAAGCATAGCTGCCTATCACATATCGGATATTCTTATGTATAAGCACATTCTATAAACATGATGGGGAATTCACACATGCTGCAGAAACATAGTAAGCCACTTAGATGTACAACAAATGGCATGTTGATCGTTTTAGAAGGTGGTGTACCGTATTCAAATAAATCTTACACATGGAAACTGAAAGTGTACCATGCACACAGACCGAGGAATGCAAGGAAAAAAATATACAGGGTAAAAGACATGTATATAAAGAATAGTCCCTAGTTTATGGACCCATCGTAAACCGGTTGGTTTACTCAGAAAAAAAGAGGAAAAAAAATAGGGCTGTTTTTAAGACTAAGTGTTACAGGCTGCAGCGGTTCATGAGGAGAGGTGACAAAAAAATAGAGATAAGGAAGGAGGTATATAAGCAGAGAGAGAGAGAGAGAGAGAGAGAGAGAGAGAGAGAGAGAGAGAGAGAGAGAGAGAGAGAGAGAGTAGGGTGGGTGGTAGCGGCCCAGATTGTATGGTAGGACCAGCGTTTTTCCTTTCTCTATTTTTTTTCTTCCCCACATCACCTCGAAAGCTTTACTCGGGGATCAAGTGTTCAGTTGGGGTAAGCCAACGCCTCCGAGACTTAACGGCTCTCAAGAACCTTTCGTTTATTCTTTGCGAAGTGCAGGAAGAAAGCCTCACGTAACTCTGTGGCCTAAGCGTTGAAGGTCCACATACTAAATCAGAGAACTTGAGGGATGGGTATGTAACTTGAAGGATCAGATCCCTCGCAAAACCTTGACATAAAACGGATTGGCACTGACGAAATTATCCAACTACTTCCAACGAGGTCCTTAAATCATGAGTCACATACGTTTCAAAGGATCACACAGAACACCCACAGAATAACACAGGAGGAAAAAAGATTCGCAAAGAACCACAGTGAATGTAAACAACTTGTAGACTCGAACTATTTAAGACTGCCTTGAGTTACCCAGACACCAACTAATGCCCTTTCTCGTCAGCGAATACACAGATAATCCGTGATTGATCGGCGAGTCAAACTGCCAATTACAACCCCCCTCCCCCCCCCTCCTAACACTGACGACCCAACGACCATTTAGATAAAAATGGTTACTCGGAAACCATCCGTCTCTCTGGCAATAACTATCCATACCTGTCGTGTTGGATTGTTAGATTCCTTTATGGTCACTCCTGTTCGAGGGGTGAACATCTCCAGGATTAATTGCGCTGAAAAAGAACCTCAAAAAAAAAAAAAAAGACACCAAAAAGACGAGAGAACACAGACAGAGGAAGACCTGAAGAAGGCGTTTGGGTCATCTTGATGCACCCCCCCCCCCCCCCCATCATGCGTCTGCTGCAGCCTTCTTAATCTTCTTATCCTATAATTAATGGAGATTTAAATAAAGCCATGTATCTCTAGCCCTGTGACTAAGGTCTCTGGAAATGTACGAGCAGCCACGAGAAAAGACATCGTTTATTAGCGTGTATGATCAGGCAGCCAGCGCGCCTGAGGGACCACGCCGGTCTCAGAGTGAGAGATTCTTTAGATGAGCAAATGTGTGTTTTGAGAACTTGATGTTCACAAACATAATATGCGATCCTTAGTTAGATATGCTTTACGTATGTAAACATACACACACACACACACACACACACACACACACACATAGATTTACATATATACATTTTGGACATGTATGTAGGTATGTATGGATGCACATGCATATATACGTATATAAGTAGAGACAGAGATAGAGACAGAGACAGAAACAGAGACAGAGAGAGGTCCAGACAAATAAACCTTACGGAAAAGGAAAAAAAGAAATACAAATCTTAATCTCAATCAAGCAAAACCCGCTTCCTACATCTCCCTCATCCCCTTACCACCCAACCCACAGCTACCCCCAACCCTTTTATTGGGCTTTCGAACATACTGTAGGACTAAGGAACGTCATGCCTGATTGGAAATAATAGGAGTCAAGGGAATTTGTCTGCATCGCGCCCGGGTGTAACCTCCCCACCTCCCTTACCCCCGAACCCCGAGGATAACATGCCAGCGACCGTCTCCCAGATTACTCAGTTTAGGGAAGCCTTCGCTGGCGACGCGTTTGTGGAAATGAAGGAAAAACGAAGTAATGGAGTTAGGATATGATAGGAACCTCCATGCTTCGAAAGAATGATCAGAGATGGGGTGAAAATAGGGACATATTTGTCATCTCTGAACGCAGCGAAGTGGCAACGAAGGAAGAATGGAGGAGGGGGTAAATGTTCCCTCCCTACCTTCCCTCTATCTGCACTTCATCCCCAATCTTCTCTCCCTTCATTCCTCCTCCTCCTCCTCCTCCTCCTCCTGCTTTTATTTGCTCATTACTGGAATTGTGCGTCAATGTCTCCCAAAAGGCCAAAGAGAAATTAGTCTTTTATAGCTTAGCCCCACAAGCACAATACCAGAGGGGTAGTCTTATACACCCAACAGATGTTTGAATTTCTGTCCTTTGGAAACACGACAAAATGGACTCAAGAACCATATGCAGTTAGAGTGTGTGGTAGAAGATGCTGTTAGTGTGTTGGTCCATAACAGAGCCTTAAGAATGGTAGACTATGTATCTTCAAGTACTAGTGAGAGATAGTCTGAGAGATATAGAATATAATCTGGTCGATAGTTCATTAGATTCGTTAGACAGATTTGCCTACTGTCGAGGAACACTTTGAATACTCTCGTCGGGAGATTGGTGCAAATTCACTATGCGAAGTGGCCGGCACCTCCAACCTATTCTGAAAGAAAGGCACCGACATCAAAGCCAGTGCCGAGGAGAGTACAAAAGTTCCTCTCACGCGCCGAATATTCGAGCTAAAAAAAAACTATGGCGATGAAGGGGAGATTTACCAATTCGAGAGATTCACTGAAAGGAAGGTTTCTGAAAGAGGAAAGTTGTTGAGAGAAAATTCGTCAATTTCAAAAAGCAATTCTAATGAGACGAAAATTTATAATGAATCATACCAGAAGGGAAATATAGCTCGCCTCAAGATTACACGAAAAGGAAAATCTCAAAAAGAAATTCAATGATAAGGGAGAGAAAAAAAAAATCGAGAAAATACGGCAAATTAAACATGGTTCCCAGGGGGGGAAAACCCCATGTGTAAAATCTCAGAGATGAAGAATGCTGCTCGGGGAAAATTGTGTGAGAAAAGAAATAAGAAGAGGATGGTTACCTCATTGTCGTCCAGTTGGAGGGACGACGGGGTCTCTGGCCCCACACCCCAGTGGCCTGTAACTTTTCTTCTGTTTTCCCTTGCACGTCCGTCTTGAGCAAAGGGGAGGCCAATCAGCCTCCGCTTCACCAGGAGGATAAGGCTTCCAAATTGAAGGAGGGTAGGGACCATTGTGTAATCCAGAATTTCCTCCATTAATATTGGCGTAGACGAGGGTTCCTCAACCCGTAAAAGATGGCGAGTGAATCGCCGACATATGGCTCGAACGTTACTCTTCATTAGCAGTGGCAGGCAATGCAGAATAGAGGGGAAAAGAAAATTTTCCCGACCCCCCCATTATCACCCTCCCCCTTTTACACACTAAAGGGAGCTGGGTATGACGAGTCGACTTTTTTTTTTTTTCATGACGGTTTATCTTAGAAACACCGACGTTATAATCAAGAAGATTTCGAGTTATATACATTTTTGAAACCTTTATCTTTCCGGTCTACCTGAAGCCATTACATTCCCATTTATTTTAAGACATTTTATACCCATTTATTATGAACCATTTTTTTCCCCTAAGACAATTTATTTCTGTTTACTTGAAGACATTTTCATTCCATTCACTTGAAGCCATCTTATTACTTTTCCTTGGAACCAATTTACTCCCGTTTACTTAAATCTACTTCATATCTTTTTACATGGAGCCACTTTATATCCGTTTATTTGACGCCAATTTATCCCCGTCTTCCTAAAACCGCTTTTTACTTAGGTACTTAAAGCTATTTCATACCCGTTGTTTGAAGCTATTTCATTATTGATTGAATTAAGCAACTTTATCACCCTTTCCTGAAAAGAACTATATTTTCATTTGATTGAAAGTAATGGATTCCATTTTTACTTAAAGCTACAATATTTCCTGTATTCAAAAACCCTTTGAATGACACAAAATATTTTGTTTAACGTTGGTGACTATTCTACAACGTGGTTCTTTTGATTCAGATAGATTCCACACTTCTAAATCTATCCTCTTTAATTCAAAGTATTTTCTTTTGTTAAATTTAGACAAGCGTAGTCGAGAGATCCATGAGATCTTACGAACGAGTACTATTAAAGTGATCATTATGAGTATTCCAACGAAGACGATAAAAGCTGGATAAGCCCATAAGCCTCTCCCTCAAAAAAAGGAACCTTTGAAGCCTTATTATGTAACAATTTTAGGTTTCAGTGTAGGGGAAGTGGCGTTAGAGACGGGAGTTGGAGTCAGAACGGCAAAGAGGTAGGATTAGAAGACATTAGTAGAAGAGAAAACTAAGAGCAAAAATTGGAGAACACCAGGAGTGCGCGAGATAGGGAATTGTGATTGGAATGAGGAGAGAAAAAATACTAAACGTATAGAATAGAGGAGAATAAAAAAGAAAATGTTACATAGAAGAGAAGAGTAAGAAGGAAAATGGGTAACTGACCAACCCAGTGAGGACGAGGCGTCTGGCATCGGATGGGTTTACGACAGAGGCGAGAAAAAATGGAAGGCATCTTTACTTCCCTTTTTTTCCCCTTCTCTCCATCCGTGGGTTAACCACATTACGAGCAGTGAGCACCAGATGAAGGAGGAAGTAAGCGAGTCGGGCGCAGGAAATTATGACCTAACTGTACTATCGCTCGCTCTAGTTAGCAAAAGCTTGTTTTGGGCCGTAGGTCAGAGACTGTATGCAAGGGTAGACTCTTTTTTTTTTTCTTCTCTCTCTTTTTTTTTTCCTTCAGTAAAGTAAAGTAAGTCAAGGACAAGGCGTCGTGAGCATTACGGCAAAAACACTAGAAGTTCCCTGCATGATTGGATATCATCGCACTCGAACGGCGCTTAAAAGTTTCGGGGCGAAGTGACGCACTATTAAGGATTTCCGATTATTCTATCAGTCCCAGAATGACCTTTAAATGTGACTCCTGTAAAAAAAAATAATAATAGAATGATTATGATAATATACCATGCCAAATCAGGATACAAATGACTAGGAATGAATTTAAAAAAAGAAGGAAGTTTAGAATATCGCAGAGAATTCTGCCAATCGACGCAACACCCGCCGCCACATACAGCCCAGCAGCGTCCTTGTGTGATCACCTCTTACCCTACCTCACCCAAAAGGAACCAGAAAATAAACCCGTCTAAACCCCTCCCTGGGCGAAAATAATAAGTGTCGAATTCCCCCCTGGGCTCAAGTGGCAATAATCAGGCACTAAGCATCAAGCATGAGGCCCCGAAACGTGCTATAAAATCAAAATAAACACCCCCCACACCACGCTCGTTCCTCGGCCATCATCGTCGGCGGGGTGTCCGCCATCTCAGTTCTAGCCGGGATGGCCCGCCCCTGATCGGGCCGCGCGCGGTGTGAGAGAGAGAGAGGCCCTATGCGCTCTCTCTCTCTCTCTCTCTCTCTCTCTCTCTCTCTCTCTCTCTCTCTCTCTCTCTCTCTCCTACCCGGCGCTAACCGGATAGCCTCCGCGAGTTTGACGCAAAGTGGCCGTCAGGTCGTTTGCAACATCATCAACGCGATCGTAAAAGGTGGTATAAAGTCACCTCCGAGTGGTTTTATGAAGGGCCTTTGACTGCGGTCTGGTCTCGGAGGGGCGAGTCCCTAGGAGCATCGAGAGGGAAAGGCCTATAGATGGCTCAGGTGGTTCGGGTATGTATGTATTAGACGCGCGAAACGGCTGAAGGAAGATGTCGTAAGTAGGTCTCTATCCTATCCTACTTTCTATTTCGTCTTCACGTATTGTGATCATCTTCATGACTCGGTATTTAGTATTCTATCTAATTTCGATGCAGTTTCATGGAATTATGCTGAACTGTTGAGTGTTTCATGTGTTTTTGTTTTGAAATTCTGAGTTTCACAGGTTCAAAACTTCAATTTCGTTTTCCTAATATATTTCTTAATGTTCCTAATATGTATAGAATCTCATCTTTCTCTTTAATATATTGTTATTTTTGGGATCGTTCTTATGGCAAGACATTCAGTTTGATCCTTCAATTTTCTTATTGATTTAATCATAAAATATCGATCAATATTGACTAAAGTTCCACTAGCAACACCAATTATTTTACGCCGCTTTTAATTAGAACACACAGCCCTGCTAATAGCCAGCCAGAGTTACTACTTATTTTCATTACTGGCTTTAGACTGGTATGTTGATATTTGATTAAATGAAATGGCTGGCGCAGCATTCAGCTGACGAACGCGCTATGCGTCGGGGTGATTGAACGCTAAATATTCTAAATTACACCTCATGGAGATAATTATGGAGTGAGATTATTATTTTCTCTCGAATACCGTTACTTACAAATATGTATAGGTATATAGGCCGACTTTCGATTGGAAATTTACAATATATGAAAATTGAAAAAAATCGTGATAACCATATTTTATATATATATATATATATATATATATATATATATATATATATATATATATATATATATATATATATATATATATACATATATATATATATATATATATATATATATATATATACATATATATATATATATATATATATATATATATATATATACATATATATGAGTGTGTGTGTGTGAGTGTGTGTGTGTGTGTGTGTGTGTGTGTGTGTAATTTTTTGATCAAAGGTTCTCGATCGAAATCAAATTTTATATAAAGAGTTCATGTGAGAACATGAATTCTTTTTTCTCTTCTTTTTTCTTTTTTATCTTTTCAACTGCCTCAAGTGCGAGTTGTAAATTATCGGATTCCTGAGACCGAGAGGGAGCTCTTCTGAAAGCTTGAGAAATATATGTATTATATATCACACTGCAGCATTCCTCAGGTGCAGGGGAATGGCTCGAGAATGGATGGAATTCATAAAGTGACTGATCACACAGATGAATTAATCATCACCAGGAGAAGGAATATATAGATATCTTTTTTTTCCTGGTCAGATATACCACTGGACGAGATTTCTGTGTAATTTATATATATTCATACATATACATGGAGATAGAGAAAGATACAGAGACAGAGAGGAAGGCCTGCAAAGATATATATTTAGATATGTTTAATCATATCCGGGTGTAATTGTACTCTGGCTTGCATTTGATCCTTATACCAACGTCACCTGTCACTTGTTTTTTTTCCTTCTTGTGAGGATTATTTTTCCTGATTTAGAGGATGCAAACCGGTTTGGTTTGATATCATCTCCTTTTGCTCATAGTATTCTCTGTTTATTCTCATTTACCTTAACCCTACATGACTTGCATTCCTCATTTTTCTTCATTCTGTCTCTTATATACATTGGTTAATCCTACCCCTTCTTTCATTTCTTTCATATTCTATACCTATCCTTCAACTTTCATTACATTTTATCCCTCGGTGTCCCTTGATCCCTTGAATATGTCGTTATTGCCCTCCTTTTTTCCCTTAGTGTTTACTTTACCCATTTTTCCCCCCCTGTAGTTTACTTTACCCCTATCCTTTTGACTTGCTCTACCTACCCCCTAACTCACCTCCTCCTCCCTCCCTTTCCCTTTGGCCTACTACGCCAGGCTGGCCTTCCTTTGGTTTATGTCAGACGAGGATCTCCATAACTACATCGTCAAGAACTTCTCTCCTCCATCATCGCGTTTACCTAAGGAATTAGGATTAAATAGATGCTGGTAATTACGGGCCCCAGGTGCATGAGGATCATCTTTTTTTTTCTTTTTCTTTTTTTTTCTTTAAATGGCTTTGCGATGATATACAACGTGGGAATAAATCGAGGGCGTTTCGCAGAATATCCTAAACGCCGCCCGCCCGCCCGCCAGCCCGCCCGCCCCCCGCGTCTCTCAAAATGATGCCTGGGATTCTTTATGCATTTGCGTCGCGTTGTATAATTGCTGTGGATTAATTATTTCTTTATCATTATCAAGATCAACTGAGTAATTGTCCAGCGATTAAACGGGAGAGGCGAACGGGCTGTTGAATCAATGGCAAATTCCTCCTCATCTTGGCCGAATATTCCCGACCGCTTCCAAAGGCTTCACTTCAAGAACCCGGCCGCTTATTCAAACGTTTCAAACTCGCCATTAAAACCTGCTATCCTCTCTCGCACAGCAACAGGACCTATTGATTTTTGTGGCAATGATATTTCGTTTATAAATAATTAACGTCTATCATGTATTTTTTTGTTGAGAAGTAAGAGAGAGAGAGAGAGAGAGAGAGAGAGAGAAAGAGATGGAGACTAAAAAACACAGACCTCAGTCTAAAGCGGGCTCAGCCGTGGCGGCGTCCTTACATAGGGAGTTGCGCTGGAGTCGACCCTCGGGGACATATTGGGCCGCGATTGGTCGTCGCTCTCCCGTGCTGCTCACCCATTGGCTCCAGAGCTCCTGGTCTGGCTGGTGATTCGTGGAGGGCGTGCAGTTGGCTGAGGCGCGAAGGGAGCGAGCGAGCGCTCTTGGGTTTGTTGCCGATGCGTTTGCCCGCTAAGAGACCTAGGCCGCACTCACGCCGACCTGTAGACAAAAGTATATAAAGATATGAACATATCTCAATGGTAAATTCATTTTCAATAGACAGATAATCTGTGGACGTTAAGGATTAATGGGAGGAATTTATTCCGGGACGAAATCACCCCTCAGTGTCTCACAAGGAGAGAAAATTTAGGGTGATTTTGTCTCACGAGTTTTGCAAACATAGCCATTTGACCGCTCTCCTGCGTCAGGTGATTTTCATATCAATTCACAGGCATTGAAAAAAATATTAGAATATATTCTCATTGAAAATAGACCAGTATTTTTCTATATACGTCCTCTGGAAACACAAAATATACTTATCTTGTGTTAGAAACAGTCGAAATTCTGAACTACAGCTTCTGAGACATAACGTCGACACGAAATTCGTTCTGATTCAACGATTCCTCAACGCCTAAAGAACGCGAGCCAAAATTCTAGACCAAAATAAAGCAGAAGAACATCATTGGAATGCAAGCCTTACACGGTGTATTTACTATACACGAAGAAAACGATGTTGAATTGATTAATTCAAAGTAGGAACCAACTCTTTTTCAGTGAAAAGTAAGTGAATACTGGGTCTCCTTATTTCGCTCAAGAACGCCCGATTGATGTTACAAATACATCCATTGATTAATTTCTGATAAATTCATATCTTAATTACATTCATCGTTACGATTTTCTTATCTAATGATTAAGAATCTACTGGAGAAATAATTGACCCTTTGTTCTTTAACCAAAACCACACTATAGAACAATTACCACAACTCAGTAACATGAATCCTGGATAACTTGGCTTTATCACACACAAAAAAAAGAATGTTCATTAGCGAACAGATGATATATGCAAATAGCATTTGGCGTAACAGGAAGCCACACGCGATGGATCGGGCAGGAGACACAGGACGGGATGTTTTATGTATGTTTTGAAGGATGCTGAGGCACATGCGAGATTTATCTCCCTGCCGTGTTGACAGTCGCCAATAGGCAGACAAGTGATGAATGTCCATCGTCCATCATATACGAGCTGCAGCGGTAGATTGGACTTCGATTGAATATTTGAGGGGTGAATAGGACTCCTCTCTCTCTCTCTCTCTCTCTCTCTCTCTCTCTCTCTCTCTCTCTCTCTCTCTCTCTCTGTTTACCTCCTCCTCACCATCATCATCACACCCTGTGGGTTGGGAGACGTCTCTACATACGTCGGTCGAGGCTGGGGCTATCTTAACTATTGACCACCTCTTCGTCTGCGCTGGCTGGAGGACAGAAGTTACGGCTTACAATCACTCTGGGGTTATACTAGTTATGGATCTTTCAAGAAGAGCTTGAGTTCGTTAACCTTGAAGTCCATTGTGTTGGTTAATCGCCCTTACTTATTGCCGTATCTAATTAAAGTCATTCCGAGACAATAGAATCAAAATACTTATAATAATCCTCGAATCAGTGGGTAATTCTTTTAAGTATCTTTGGACAGAAAACAACCAAAATTCAATTTCTACTAACTAAAATAAACTCGACGAATAAAAGTACTGTTATAAACAGGATGACTCAATGTGATACTTCTCAAACGTCCTAGAGATGAAAAAAGGAAAAACATTATTAAAAAAAAGGAGGGGGAGAAATTCTCGCAACTGTCTGTTATACCCTTGGCTTATGCACTGGCCGACATGAAGTATCCGTGAAAGCTGTGAATGACTACGTTGCGATTTTACTACCGCAACGTAAACATGGAAGAGTTCCATAAAAGTTATATGTAGCGCGCGGGGGAAAGGGGTCAGTGTCCTATATTGTATATGGTTAAGGGGAGGAGTCTCTCGGTGTATATCTAAAACTGGATATGCCTATATATATTTCTCTCTCTCTCTCTCTCTCTCTCTCTCTCTCTCTCTCTCTCTCTCTCTCTCTCTCTCTCTCTCTCTCTCTCTCTCTCTCTCTCTCTTCTGGTCTCGGATACTATTTCTCGTGGGACTTCAAACTCGTCTCAATAGAGCGGAGGGAAAATATGAACAAGGGGAGGAGTAATCAGAGGGTTTGTCTTAAAGGTGTGCACGGTTTGCCATTGAGGGAGAGGAGAGAGAGAGAGAGAGAGAGAGAGAGAGAGAGAGAGAGAGAGAGAGAGAGAGAGAGAGAGAGAGAGAGAGAGAGAGAGAGAGAGAAATATGCGTTCACCCAACTTATAGTCAGATAAACCTTGGCCTTGAACTCTCCTTGGCATCGGGGATATAAGGTGTTTCACCAAGACTCCAGCCCAAAGGACTGACGATGACTTAAAAAGACCAACTTGTACGCATGAGCAGAAGGTCGAGGTACCTAGAAATGAGATAGAATGACCATACTCTCTCTCTCTCTCTCTCTCTCTCTCTCTCTCTCTCTCTCTCTCTCTCTCTCTCTCTCTCTCTCTCTCTCTCTCTCTCTCTCTTTTACACACTTACCTACCTCACCAGCCAGCTAACTCCTCCTCCTCCTCCTCCTCCTCCTACTCCAGCCCACATGCCCCGTACACACACACACACACACACACACACACACACACACCCAGTCCTAGCCCCCTACCCCCTGCCACCACCGCCACAACCGCCACCTCTCGCCTCTTAACAGCGCCTCCAACTCGCCGTCTAACGGGACCGTTGAGAACAACGGTACAGGAACGACTGTTCCGTTGTGGGAGGAGGGGATTTTCTAGAGACATATCTCTTCCTTGAAGGTATATATATATATATATATATATATATATATATATATATATATATATATATATATATATATATATATATATATATATATATATATATATATGTATATATATATATATATATATATATATATTTATATTTCCTTGCAGGATTACATCCACAGCCACCCAGCAGATCGCCTCAATCAATATCAAAACTCCACATTGATGTAGCTAATTTCCTCAACTCTCCTCATCCTTTCTTACTCCTCTCTCTTAGAATTAACACTCGTTGCGAGAGGCGCCCCCAGGGGTAAAAAAAAAAAAGCCACATCAACATTCCCGACCTGACCCTGGCCAGCATCTCTCCCGAAGATGACAACCCACCTCCTGGCATCAATACGACCCGTGTTATGCAACAGATAATGTAAACTTCGCAAGCGGAGTCTGCCGGCCAGGGGATTCGAACCGAGTATTCGGTCTTCCCTTCTTTGGAGATATGCTGTGTGTGTGTGTGTGTGTGTGTGTGTGTGTGTGTGTCCACGTTAATGCGTAGCCAATTTAGCCAACTACCACAGCACACCACAACTGTGAAAGGAAGACGGTCTCTCACACACACACACACACACACACACACACACAAATGGATCGTATTTTAGGGACTCATCGCATTTCTCTCCATATATAGGTTGCGTATAATTTATCAGCCACGAAGCTGCGTATCGTACGCAACTGCCTGTAAAACGCACGGACAGGTTAATGCACACACACAAATCATCGAACCACCCTATGCACTTTAAGGCTTGCATTAAATGCATACGCACACGCACGCACACACACACACACACACACACACACTGGGGTGAAGACGTGGTACATATGTATATGCAGGATTAAGAGACGGGGCAACACGAGTGTAAAAACTCTCTCTCTCTCTCTCTCTCTCTCTCTCTCTCTCTCTCTCTCTCTCTCTCTCTCTCTCTCTCTCTCTCTCTCTCTCTCTCTCTCTCTCTCTCTCCGGAACTCACAAATAGTAACCACAAAGTAATGATAGCGTAGTCAATGACCTTACATCTACGTTATGTGACATGTCAGTATCATCAATATCTTTGCGAGAGGAAATAGGAAATGACTTTCTTTTTTTTGACTGTACTGGGATGATAGATGTTGAGTAGATTAGAGAGAGAGAGAGAGAGAGAGAGAGAGAGAGAGAGAGAGAGAGAGAGAGAGAGAGAGAGAGAGAGAGAGTTAGATGGATAGATAGATATGAGATACATACTTAAGATCATCATAATGTACCTCCCCCTCACGCTTAGGACAATAGACATTTTGCAGCAGTATATCTTGCAAGACACACCAACCATAATTTGGACCTTAACCGACGATACCATAGGGCTCAAAACGTAGATAGTTTTCCTCAACAGCTTCATCTGATGTGTGTTATACAGTGGCTATAGCTACCCCCCCTCCCCTTCCCTCCCACACACACACACACACACACACACACACACACACGTCAGATTATCAACAAATTATCATAGTTCTTTTTTCAAGCAGCTCGTCCCATGAATTACAAGCAAATTACTTGTAGTTGAAGTTGAGAGTTTACCTGATGCCATAAATCATTCAATTTCTTTAAGAGATAATTTCCCCCCCTCCCTCCATTTTCTTTTTCTTTTAGAACAACGGTGGAGGGTTTAAAGCTATAGTGAAAGTGCGAGTGATGTTTATATCACCCGGAGATATACACGTAGTAGTAATTCCGGGTTGGTTAGCCACCTTGGCCATTATCACGGGAGATTGACAACGTACTTGGCTTTGCCTCGTCTGAAATGAGCATCGGGTCTGCCGAGACGCCCCGAAGGACCAACGTGAGGTGATCGCACTTAAAGATGATCGCTTCTAAGGTCGACATCGATAGCTCGGCCATCGGGGTTAATATAAGGAGAAGCCACGAAGGCTGACTTGGTTTTGATGAATAAGTTCTTTGTTTCTCATCTTTTTGTTGTTGTTGTTCTTGTTGTTCTTGCTTATCTCTCTCGATTGTATTCATGACCCATGCACTCAAGCGCTGATGAATAGATAGGCTTAGCGGGGTTGTCTCTCTCCTCACTCTATGATATTTCAATCAGTCTATCTTTTCCAGAAATCAACATACCAGTCATCCAACTTTCCCCCTCAAAAAGAATAGAACAATCCCATCCTGTCGACGTTTTCCTTGAAGACAGTCTTATCATTACCCATTCACTCCCCCGTTTTCTTTTCTTTTTTTCCCCTTGTAGCATCATCCACTCTGAGCTTCGACACCCTCAGCCTCCTCCTCCTCTTCCTCCTGCCAGCCGCCCCTTCTCCACCCTGGCACTCTACAAGCAATATTACCACCTCTCCGTGTCCGCCGCTGCTACTGCTACCGGTGGCCGCTCACTCTTGTAGATTTATCAGCGCCCTCCCGCTTTTAGGCGGGTCAATTAGTGAGGCCTGGAAACGCAATATACAGAGGTAGAGGTTGAGAACGACGACGGCAGGCGTAACGCGGATGGCTGGCTGGCCCCCTCCTCGTCCTCCTCGTCCTCCTCCTCCTTCCCCCCCTCTCTCTCCTGCCTCCCCCCAAACACGACGGGGCATCGTGGTGTCGCCAGTGAATTGGGAGGTTTGTGTCACCGGATGGAGTCGAGAGAGAGAGAGAGAGAGAGAGAGAGAGAGAGAGAGAGAGAGAGAGAGAGAGAGAGAGAGAGAGAGAGAGAGAGAGAGAGAGAGTCTCCCTCCCGGGTGGAGGAGCTGATCTAAAGGGGTTTGAAGATACAGCCATGCATAGAAACAGGAGTCCCATCTGAGACAGGTTTGGAACGAGAGGGTTTTCCAGTACCGCGTCTGGAGCGTTGTTGTTGTTGTTGTTTGTTGTTGTTGTTGTTGTTTTGGTGTTGCTGTTGTTCTTGGTGGTGGTGGTGCAAGATTTGTCTGGTAGATGGGTGAGGTAACCAGTAGAGGTGGTGATGTGGTTGAAGAAATCAAAGGCGATGACGAAGAAAAGGAGAGAATGAGGGAGAAGGAGAGGCAGAGAGACAGACACAAAGACAAAGAGGCAGACAGAGAGGCAGACATAATTTAGGTTGGTGATAAAATAAAAGAATGGAAAAAAGGGGAATTCGAGTGTGTTACAGAGAGAGAGAGAGAGAGAGAGAGAGAGAGAGAGAGAGAGAGAGAGAGAGAGAGTTACTGGCTTCCGCTGGAACATCCCGTCGAGGTCAGTGTTGAACTGGAAGCTTAATAAACCTTGGATGGAGATAGAGGGTGATGGATGCCTGGGGCCGCCTGGATCGCGTTGTTGGTGCAATAGCCGGAAGGCTGCAAAGAATTCCAGACCCGATCTGCCATGGAAATTAGCTTTCCTTGTCGGCCTGGAAGCATTATATTTCACTGCCGCCTCTTGGTACGATGCAGCAGCAAGCCGGCACGAACAAGCTGATGGTGACGTGGGCGTGATGGCCCTGGAATTAGAAGGAAAAAAAAAATTAAAAGAAAAATTGTAGAAGGAAGAAATAATCGGAGAGCCTGGAACAAAGTAGAAGGAAGAAACAATAGGACATCCTGAAACAAAAGAGCTTCTTAATATTATGGAAAGAAGCAAATTATCATAGCTTTATTGGTATCATATTTAGTCCTCATAGAGCACTATGATACATAAACCTCTGAAGGTATGTTAACTAATGCGATCCCCAGATTTAGACGTGTGATTGTGTTGTAAGTATAAGTTAATGGGTGAGAAGAAAACATATGATTGACCTGTGAATATATCTTACTTATAAGAAAAGTGCAGTAAGTGTTCTTTGTGAGCTATAGCACTATACAACCTCGTTCACTGTGAAATAAAGTGCCAGAGGACGGACAGTGTGGGTAAAGAGACGACGAAAATTTGAAATTAAAGTGATACTTAACAGAGATTGTGAGACTTAAAGTCGGTGAAAGTCATGTATTGCTTGTCCAAGTGTCCCATGAATTAACCTTGGTAGTTAAAGTGCTAGTAGATGTCGCGAGTGTCGCTGTACATCGTTCAACTTGGCCTGAAGCGCCAGCAGATGTCGTATATTGTAAAGGGAGATGTTTTCTGGACGGATATCGTGTAGTGAAGTGCCGTATCTGGAATGGTGATCGCTGAAGTGCTTGGAGATCATTGCTATAACACTAATGATAATAATGATAATAATAATGATAATAATAATGATGATAATAATAATAATAATAATGATAACATAATAATGATAATAATAATAATAATAATAATAATAATAATAATAATAATAATAATAATAATAATGATAATGATAATAATAACAATATAATAATGATAATGATATTAGTAATAATAATAATAATAGTAATAATAATAATGATGATAATAATAATTATAATGATAACAACAACAATAATAATTATAATAATAATTATGATAATAATGATAATAATAATAATAATAATAACAATAATAATAATAATAATAATAATTATGATAATAGTAATAATAATAATAATAATGATAATAATAGTAATAATAATAATATCAATAATAACAATAATGATAATAATAATAATGATAATGATAATGATAATGACAATAACAATAATAATAATGATAATGATAATAATATGAGGTCTCTATTGGGGTCAGAAAATTGTCAATGATGCTGTAATCTTTTCCGTCGACTGGAGATGATGCAGCCTCATCAAGCCTGGAAATACCAGTGTTACATATAGGAAACCTAGAGCGAAATGCAGAGGTTCGAGGTGAGAAACACTAACACATACAAAAAAACGTTCCAGACCATAAACACTAACACGCTCAGAAACGTTTGAATTCAGAAACACTAACACATACAAGAAACGTTCCAGGCCAGAAACACTAACACGTTCAGAAACGTGTGTATACGTCGGCTGGTGTGACATTGCTCCAGTTTCACATCATTTTGCTAAATCGCGATAAATCATCGTAAATGGTGTGGAATCTGTGATGATGGAGGCCTCCGCTGCCGCGCTGAGGAAAACAAATTATTCCAGGGAAAAGGAATTTATCACCAGCCATTTCCCCGTCTGGAAAAGGTTTTTCCAGGTGTCCTGGAAAGGGGTGAAGCGCGGAAAAGCAAAATCTGGAAATAGCAAGCTTGGCCGGAGAGCAGACTAAGTGTAATACAAAACTTTTGGCGTACAAGTCACCCCACTTTTCTCTTTCATATCATAGTGGAGGGTGATAAGATCTTGATGGATCTGTGAGCGGGTTAACTGTTGTTGCCTCTTTCTCTCTCTCTCTTTTTTTTTTTTGAGGATTTAATTGAACACATGTGAGGAAGGAGGGACGAGGGAGGGTGGTGGAGGGAGTTAAGGGGGGCGAGCGGTCTTTCTTCTCTATCCGTCTGTCACCCTCTCTCTAAAACAGTTATTTAAAAAGTGAAGGAGTGAGTCAAAAGCAGCTCTTGATGCCTGCGTCTGTAAGGGATGGTGGTTGATGTTAGTGGTGGTTTGTGATGGCTGGTTGTTTGTGGTGGTTGGTGGTGGTTGGTAGTGGTTTGTGGTGGTAGTGGCGATGGTAGCACATCCCCTTTCCCTCCCCCTTTCTCCCCATTTCTGGGTTGTGAGACCAAATTGTGAATCCTGTGGTTGGCAGAGAGAGAGAGAGAGAGAGAGAGAGAGAGAGAGAGAGAGAGAGAGAGAGAGAGAGAGAGAGAGAGAGAGAGAGAATCTTGGACCTCTTACTGACTGCGAGGGGTGAAGTGAGCAAGCCTGGGAAGGAAAGGAGAGGATGGGTTGATGAAAGCAGACGAAATGAAGGAAGTAAATCAAGTAAGGGGCAAGGTTAGGGGAGAGGTTGAAGATGGTGAGAGGGTTGGTGAAGAGGAAATCTTTCTTTTTTTCCCAAATCCAGAACAGACGAAGGAATGAAATAAAGACAAAACGTGAAGAATAAGATGAAGAGGAAGAAGAAGATGGAGTTGTAAGGAAGGAGGTGGAAGATGCAAAAGCCTAAGAGAATTAAGGAAGAAGAATATCGAAAAGATGTTAGAGGAAGAGGGAAGCAGAGAGAGAGAGAGAGAGAGAGAGAGAGAGAGAGAGAGAGAGAGAGAGAGAGAGAGAGAGAGAGGAAAAGAGGGGTTGGGGCAGTGAGACGTGGGGGAGAGTTGGCTGTACCGTAGTTTATGTTCTTACTGATGTTATCCGTCGGGTCTCGCTTAGCTTGCCTGAGGCGTAATTAGAGGGGAAATTTTCGTTCATTTTACCTTCATCTACAACTACCTATTAGCTTTGCTTCATATAATTGGCTGTGTTACTGAATAAATATGTGTGTGTGTGTGTGTATCTTGTATATGTTCACTTTCAATCGCCTTAGCTAGGTGGCGTGCAGCGAGAGTCATCATTTTTGTGTATATCCACGTTCATGTCCCCTCCTCCCTCGTCTCCTTCGTCCTAAGACCCTCCTTCCTCAACCGTCCCAAGACTCTGCTTCCCCCCTCAACCGTCCTAGGAAGAACACATTGATAAAACCCTTCCTCCCAACGCATCTCGCTGTGTCCCTAGGGCATCAATGGGTCGCGAGATGGTGCGAGAGGAGATAAAATTTGTAACACTTCATAAAACCTGTCCAAGACTTCGTCGTGCGTGTGTCATTATCCTCGTCGCTTAAAACCCCCCCCCACATTACCACAATCTCCCCACCACCTACCGCCCCTCTTCCCCCCACATTACCACAAGCTCCCCACTGCCTATCCCCCTCACCCCAACGTTACCACAAGCTCCCCACCTACATCCACATTACCACTAGCTTTCCCACAGCACCCTCCCACCCGCCATCCTTACACCGCTTCGCTAATTCGGACGCTACGCGCCCCGTCTCCCATGGGTTCATTCAGCGACAACGCTGGTAGCCTCTTCCCCTCTCCTACGTCAATTGCATCCTCGCTAATACGGTATGCCAGTGTGGCCAAATACACACATACACACACAGGTTCGAATTCTCGTTTAAGCAAGTCTTTTTTTTTTTTTCAATGCTTCACAGTTCCTAATTAATTTGGTATTGTGGGTACCAAGGGGATATTTTAGCGTGGACAAATGGCGTCGAATAAGCGGAGTGCACACTTGTTTTATTTGACTATATATAAATACCGAGGCTAGATTTGCTTACCGATCTGGCAACAGTGTGTGTGTGTATACAGGACTGCAAGGAATAAATCCCAAGTGCATTTTTCACTTTGATATGATAAGAAAAATACCTATTCACAAGTACTTAAGCAAGAAAGTTATAACATCGAGATGAATTTACTCATGCCATATATAAATATCTCAGTTACAGCCTTCCTAAATTAATACATATATATATATATATATATATATATATATATATATATATATATATATATATATATATATATATATATATATATATATATATATATATATATATATATATATATAAAGTATAGCAGTTACAACTACGCTAACTTTAGCTTCTCTGATGAAGACAGAACCGAAAATATTGAGGCCAAGTCCATAAATCTCATTTGCCTATTTAAATTTCCTCGAATTGCGGCTTTATGGCATATCCTGTCAGCCTAATTTATATATCCTTCTGAAGAATAATTACCGAAATTTCAAATTGGAGTCCCACGTGTAATTACCGGAGGAAAATTACAATGTGTGACTGATGGTTATGCCCGCGTGACGGGCGCATGAAGGCCCCCTGGTGACGCATGGGGAGTCGACGTGGACGCATGCGGGCCATAAGGAGGAGGAGGAGGAGGAGGAAGAGGAGGATGAGGCATATAAGAGGTATGGACGGACGCAATGGAGCCAAGGAAGATGCATAAGGGCCTAAAAGGACCCATAAGTACCTGGAAAGGTAGCTAGATGGGAGGATTAAGAGAGAGAGACTTAACAGACGCATGAGAAACTAAACAGACGCATAAGAATATGCGTGGACGCACGAGGACCTAAAATGAGGACAATCTCATGTCCTAAAAGGCACAGACAAAGTTGCAAATATGATTCTCATTAGATCTCGCTCTGGACAAAATTGGCTTTAAATGCGACCCTGGGTTTTTGAGATTTTTTCCATCTTTTCTCGTGAATTTTTGTTTTATTGTTATCAATTCTTATTCGAACAGCTTTATTGTATTTTGCCTTTTATTGTCGTTCATATGGATCGTGTGGAGATGTTTTTCTTCGAAAGATCTTGTCACTGAAGATTATACGATATAGGGTCTTAAGTCTATAGGGTCTTATGGTATAGGGTCTTCAGTCTTTCTGTCTCCTTTATCCACCACGCTACTACCATCGTTCCCTTTCCATATTCTTCTTCTTCTTCTTCTTCTTCTTCTTCTTCTTCTTCTTAGTACGTGGAACGGAGGTTTCCAGACTTGCTTTCGTTTTGTAAATCATCCACATGTCAGGTCCCCATAAACTTTCCATCTTTTTGGAGCCATTTTGCTTTTTGTTCTAAGAACTTAATTGTGTGATGCATGGCTTTACGAGAAAATGACGTATACTCGTGTGAATGCGCTCGTGTGTGTGTGTGTGTGTGTGTGAGAGAGAGAGAGAGAGAGAGAGAGAGAGAGAGAGAGAGAGAGAGAGAGAGAGAGAGAGAGAGAGGAGAGAGAGAGCCTGTACGAGTGTAATTACCTGTTCGTAATCAACTATTTGTACTGTGCGAAGAGGGACCTTTACAGTTGTGTGTGTGTGTGTGTGTGTGTGTGTGTGTGTGTGTCAGACACACCCCATGGTAACGCAGGCTACCTCACCGTCGTTCTGGCCACTCCGGCACATGGCCTCCACATATAACCCGTCATTTCCCCATTTGCGCCGTGTTATGCTTGCGGTCTGGGAACACAGGCGAACAAAACGTAACGAGGCAGAAAAAAAAGCGCTTGCTGCCAATTGAATGATTAAGGGTAATTACGGGGAGATGCAAATGAGGTAATGTTGAAAATGAAGGCGCGGTCAACGAAAAGGACATTTCTGAGGTTCCTTTGTAGAGTGAGGTTTGTGTGGGAGTCATTTTCCTTCTGGTGTAGTTAAATGGATAGGTCTAAAAGGCTAACGACCACTCTCAGTTGTGGACAGCTGTTTGGTTGGTTACATAGAGAGTAATTAGGGTACCAACACTGCTGGGGATGATGACGTACTTCAATTATTACAATATCGATAATTGCAAAATTGTGGCTGGCGTGATGATGAGGGAACCATATGATGTTACCAGAAATAAGTAAGCAAATAATGATAATAATGATAATAATAGTAATGATAACAATTATTATAATAATAATGATAATAATAATAATAATAATAATAGTAATGATAATAATAATAATAATAATAATAATAATAATAATAATAATAATAATAATAATAATGATAATAACTATCATAATGATATCAATAACGATGATAATAATAATGATAATGATGAAAGTAATAACAATAAGAATAAGAGTAAATTTTCATGACAGAGACAAGGATGACCACGGTAGCTTTCATCCGTTCTAAACCAACACTTGGATGAGCATCTTGACTTGGCAATGGTTCGTAAACAAGGTCCAGACTATTTGTAAACAGTATCACTTCGTCTGAGATATTGTTCAGTCAAAGTCAATTTGCATTATACCGCTGGTCTTTCCTTACCAAGAGGTAATGATATTCGTTAAAGGAAAGCCACATATGATAGTTCCTGAGTCGAATTTTCGTTTCAGTTTATTATTTTAGTTTTTGTGATCTATTTTGTCGCTGACAGAGGTCGGTGCTCTGGAATCGTCTTGTCGAAGGATTTGCTGGCCTGGTTTTTTGTCCCTTGTGCGTGTAGTAGTGGTGGTAGTTGTAGTAGTAGTAGTAGTAGTAGTAGTAGTAGTAGTAGTAGTAGTAGTAGTAGTAGTAGTAGTAGTAGTATTAGTAGTGGTGGTGGTGGTGGTAGTAGTAGTAATAGCAGCTTTAAAAGGCATTAGAATTAGCAAGAGCACAATATTTGAAGAGGAATTGAGTGAAGAAGAAGAAGAAGAAGAAGAAGAAGAAGAAGAAGAAGAAGAAGAAGAAGAAGAAGAAGAAGAAGAAGAAGAGGAAGAAGAAGATGGCGAAAAGAATGACCGTGAATCGATTCTCTCTCTCTCTCTCTCTCTCTCTCTCTCTCTCTCTCTCTCTCTCTCTCTCTCTCTCTCTCTCTCTCCCCGTCGGACGGGGGGCCCATGTAACTCAGACTAGTCTGGCGATGGTTGTTGCCACAGTATTACACATCTCTCCTGTCAACTGGCAGCAGGACCCTACGTGGTGGCTGTGGCTGCTGCTGCTGCTGCTGCTGCTTGCTACCGCCCACCAACTGCCGAAGGAAGGGGGGCCATGTCCTCGTCGCCCGCCTCATTTTTTCCTCGGGAATTTCAATAATGCTGACCTTAATAGCTTCTTCCCTTAGTAGTGGAGATGCTGACTCAACTGATCGATATCCATTTAACTCATGCTAATTAAGCTCGCTCACTTGAGGCGCAAGACGCGCCCGTGAAATGAATGTTCCAGGGGATCTTCCGCTTAAATTAACTATTTCCAGAAGAACCTCCTGGAAATAGGACGCCGTTCCAGATCAAACCACCCTCGCCTCTTTTTTTTTCTCTCTCTCTCTTCCTCTCCATTTCTTTTGTTTATCACCGAGTGGCACACGCACGCACACACACACACACACACACACACACACACACACACACACACACACCCGTACTGGAGGGTGGGGGAGAGTTGGCTCGCGGTAAAAACAGCGTCGGAAACAACGATACGCAGAAAATACCTCGCGTGGAAATAAACCAAAAATGGAGTTGGCAGTCACAGGGGCGTGATGGAGGGCCTGTCAGGGGGCTTGCCGCTGGTGGTGGTGGTGGTGGTGGTGGTGAGTAGGGGGGGGGGGAGGAAGAGCTCGCTGCCAGGGGAGGAGAGGGGAAGGGGGAGGCTGACTGTCTGAGTGGAAGGGGTTAGGGGAGCCAGGGGGGAAAAGGGCAAAAGGGCCAGAAGAGTGAGTGAGGAGAAAGGGGGAGAGATAGAGGATGTGGTTGGGGGTAAGAATGAGGGAGAAAGGGAAGGGAGAGAGGGAGAGAAAGGAGGGAAGGAGGAAGAAAAGGGATGGAAGGAGGGTGAATGGTGGACATGGGAGAGGAAGTGATATGTGTGGTTAAAGAAGTATTTTTGTTGCGGTTGTTGCACCTCCAACACAGATGCCTGGTTAAGTGGTGCTGGTGACTTCCTTTTTTGGAGGTGTTGGCGCTCGAGCGGTGCTGGAGCGAACCGGAACCCTTTTTGGAGGCGGTAGCGTGCATGGTGCTGGTGCTAATGAAGCCCCGATGGTCGGTGGTAGCATCCATGGTGCTAGAGGGTGTCGAAGCCCTTCTGAAGGTGTTGATATTCACGGTGATGGTATAACTCTTTTGGGGTTGGCAAAGTGTATCATTCCCGTGCAAGTGAAGCCCCTTTTGGAGGTGCTGCTATGAATGAGACTAGCGCTAGACGAAGCCCTTTTGGAGGTCTTACTATGCAAAATAACAGTGCTAGACGAAGCCCTTTTGGTGGTGCTGGAGTGCATAGTACTAGTGTTGGATCATCATCATCATCATCATCATCATCATCATCATCATGCTGTTGATGGTGATGGCCAATCATTATGAAGCCCCTGCCCCTGCAGCTCCCGCTGCTGCTGCTGCTGCTGCTGCTGACGACTTGGCACCGGTGAGAGGAGCAGAATATGTGGTGGAACGGCTCGTTCGTCAAAGATACTTTGACAGCGGCCGCCTCTGCCTCTGTTGCTGTGACGTCCATCGCTGCTACTGTTACAGTCACTGTTGTTCCTAGTGGTCACTACTGTCGTTTGCCGTTGCTGTCGCTAACAGTCACAGTTATTACTGTTGTTATTATAGTCGTTTCTGTTGCTTCCTTTCGTCTGGATATCATTGACGGTCTATCATCGGTCTCGTAAAGAGAGCGACGGAGCAAGATGGCCGACTTTAGAATAAACGAGAAAAAGTAAATGATCATCCAATGTGCTATCGTTAATCAGACCTGGAAATCGTTTGGCAAGCGTAATGATCGTGTATCATCCTATCAGAGAAATTCATGCACTGGTTTTTACACGATGAGAAACTCTACACTAATGTCCGGGCTCTGAAGAATTTGATTCGCTAAAAAACGCTTCGATTTTTTTTTTTTTCCTTGCGTTAGCTCCGTGTGGTCATTTTTGGCTCCGAGTCGTCTGTTCTATCCCTATTTGGCCATTTACTAGCTTTGTGCAGCCATTTCCTATCATTAATATGGCTATTTCCTATCTCTTTCTGGCCGTTTTGATCCCTCTGTTGTTTTCTTCAACTTTTGCATACTGTCGCAATTTATTCTGTAACTTCTATATTACTACTACTACTACTTCTACTACTACTACTACTACTACTACTACTACTACTACTACTACTACTACTACTACTACTACTACTACTACTACTACTACTACTACCACTACTATGAAACGTTGCTAGTATTAGACCACCAACAAACACCTACTATCAGGTACTTTCCAGGAAGCAAAGTCACTAACACAATGAGGGAAGAGCTCTCAGCCCCAAAAGAATATAGTAACAGCGTCTGACAGGCCTCATTAGAATGTAAAATGAGGGTTTCTTTTTTTCCTCTCTCTCTCTTGACCTTCTGAGATGAGTTGAGCTGAGGTGGTTTATTTCACTGAGCCCAGCCGTGAGACGGCTCGAGGACGTTCCTCGTCTTTGCTTTGCATAGCGAGCGCAGAGGCACCCAGCAGAGAACACAGCATCCTGAGTGGTGAGATTGCCTGAGTCTGGTAACTCGACTGCAATCTTTACCTCTGGTAAGAGTAATTAAGATTCTTTTGACTGTGGGTAGGTAAAACCTCTGATGATGGATGAGGGCCAAAAACGCGACCCAACACACACACACACACTCTCTCTCTCTCTCTCTCTCTCTCTCTCTCTCTCTCTCTCTCTCTCTCTCTCTCTCTCTCTCTCTCTCTCTCTCTCTCTCTCTCTCTCTCTCTCTCTCTCTCTCTCACCTTTCCTACATCAGCTCCAGCCAAAAACCTCAAACAACCCCCCCCTTCTCTCCTCCTCCTCCCCCGTCTCTCCTCCTCCCGTACTCTTACTAAATCAAACAACAACTCTGTGGTGGTGGCTGGCAGGCCTTGTTCGATTACCGCACCTTTAAATACACCACCCATCAGAGGGCCCGGAAGAGGTAATTTAGAACAATCAAACGGGGATCTTCATTTCCTCCCTTCCAAGGCTCGTATACCTCCACCAACCAGCTGTAGCACCCCAACCAACAGCTGACATGTTTAGATCACGTAGCTTCGTATTTACCGTATGTGTTTGTGTGTGTGTGTGTGTGTGTGTGTGTGTGTGTGTGTGTGTGTGTGTGTGTGTGTGTGTGTGTGTGTGTGTGTGTCCAAGGTTGTTTTGGTTGTTTGGTTAAGGTTTTAGTATCTGTATGGATGAGGTTTCTGAAGTTGTGAGGATAAGGTTGTTGAAGCTGTGAGACAGGTTGTGAGACTGTCAAAGTTATGAGACTGAGGGCGTTGAAGGTGTGAGGTTAAGGCTGTTGTAGTTGTGAGGCTGAGGTTGCTTGTTGTGCTTGTGACATAAGTTTGTGAGAGTTGTAATGGTAAGGTTACTGCGTCTATGAAGGTGACCAGTAGACGGTCTCGTGTCCGTGTACTGTGAACGCCTTTGGGAGGAGGGAGAAGGGCGAAGGGAGGAGGGAGGAGGAGGTGGGGGGGCTATTTCTGTCTGTGTGGTTGCTAGGGGACGCATTCTGTGGGTGGTTTGGTGTCTGTCAGTGTTCCCTGTAGTGGTGTAAGTGTAGAGGCGAGCACTTTGTCTTTTTGGTTGTGCTGTGGGTGCCTGCGGAGCTAATATATTTCCGAACGAGGATATATATATATATATATATATATATATATATATATATATATATATATATATATATATATATATATATATATATATATATATATATATATATATATATATATATAGAGAGAGAGAGAGAGAGAGCCTTTGGCTCTATATGTACTCTTGTGTAAGAGTGTACAGGTGTGTGTGTGTGTGTGTGTGTGTGTGTGTGTGTGTGTGTGTTTGTGTGTGCATCACGGTCTTTAGCCCACCGAGGTAACAACGGGTACACAGCGAAATATCTCTTGTCTCTGTAATCATCTGTACTCAGCCAGTTCCGACATGCGGCGCTGAGTCTGCCGGCCAATTGTGTGGTAAGGGTATGACTGTGGTTATATTGGCAAGTGTTGTGGGGATAGCAACGCGCTGCTGTGCAGGTGGAGAGATGACGTCTGTGAGAGAGAGAGAAATAGAGAGAGAGAGAGAGAGAGAGAGAGAGAGAGAGAGAGAGAGAGAGAGAGAGAGAGAGAGAGAGAGAGAGAGAGGCCCCCCCTTTGGCTGTGCAAACGAGGCCTCATTCTGCTTCACCTTTTCTTCTTCTTCTTCTTCTTCTTCTTCGTCGTCGTCGTCAGCCGCCTCCTTCCTCCACCGGGGCGCCCTCTGTGACTGCGGGTGATACCTTGTATTTATAACCGCGACGCTCGTCTTCATGTTGTTTACACTGCCTGATGCAGAAAGTTGACGTAACGGTAATAGTGTACGAGCAGTAAACACCCACCCCCCTGTCTCCTCCTCCAGATGTTTCTGCCGACGTGAGAAGTTGGCTCCGGGTCCCCCTTCCTTGTTGCTTTCATGTTTATATTCTCTTTCTTGCGTCACGCCCTTGTCATCTAAAGAAAGAGATTGCACCACGTTCTGTTTTCTTTTATTGTCATCTCCCCCAACCATCTTGGATGTGATTTTTGATAAGGATAAGGCGGAAACGATAAAGAAAGCTCTTACTAGAATGACAAAATGGAGGATTGTATAGAAAAGCAGAGGAGAGGAGGTGTAAAAAAGGACACAGCAGAGGGACACTATAAGTAGAGACATAAGCGAAAAAAGTAAAGAGAAAGTGTCAAAATGTCCAGGAAATTTGATTGGCAGGAACCCAGCTATATGCAAAAGAACGAATTTACGAAAATAGAGAAAAAATATAGATGCGATTCAACAAAACGAATTCACGAAAAACACAAAACGAACAGAACAAAACTGCGAAAAAAAAACACGTTCAAATTTACGAACGAAAGAGAAAGTTATGAGCAAACGAAACGGCGCTTAGGACAAAGAGAACGAAGTTACGAATAAAGAAAACGAAAGTGCGAAATGACCCCAAGAAAACGTCAACGGGGAGGAAGAAGAATACTTCACCATATATTCATATACATCGAATCCATTCCATTTCAAACCCTTCAACTCCTGACAGGTCTCCCCCGGCCCAAAAGATCTTAGCGAAATGCATTTGGTGTTGATCCATTTGAGAGTTTGGGGCGGAAAAAAAAAACATTGTAAGATAGAAAGATAAAAAGTGGCAAACACATCAATTCCGGCAACTGAGAGACCCCTCCAAAATCTTTTCCTTCACAGCAAACATGGGAAATATCGGATTATAAATTCCCTTGAAACGGGTGGTAGGGAAAGAGGGAGTTGGGGGGGGGGGGGGATAGATGCGGTGGGAAGGGAGTGAGGGAGAGAGAGAGAGAGAGAGAGAGAGAGAGAGAGAGAGAGAGAGAGAGAGAGAGAGAGAGAGAGAGAGAGAGAGAGAGAGGGGTAACGTTTGGGAGGAAGGGTGTGTGCCCCCCTCCCCCCCCCTCTGCGACGTCTTAGGTCAAAGTGGCGTAGACATCCGTTAGAGGTTGCCTTCCTTACGCATTTACGCAAAGATTTACTCATTCATGATGGGGATAATAGTACTTCAACGCAAGCCAGATGATGTATGGTTTCTAATTTCCTTCAGTCTTAGTAACATCGTTTTTAAGCTGCTAATTCCATCTATCTATCTATCTATCTATTTATCATGTATATCCTAACCATAGTTAACTTTACACCTTACACCATCCAGATTTTATTTGTTTATATCACTCTTCTGCCTTTGTGTAGTTGGCTATTATGATCGGCTTTGCAACACGGCCTCTCTCAGATGCTGTCGCGACTTTAACGTCTTAATCCTAACTTTCGCTCGATATGTTGAGGATTCAGTTATATATTCGTAAACCATTCGTTCGACTCATTCACAAAGACTGATGAAAAAAAAAAATCATTTTCATCGCGTCGATTTTATCATTTTTTTTTCCTTATTTCTTTTCTCATCATCGTCAGTGTTTTTGCGTGAAACCTTTGCCCCCATTTTCTATTTCGGTTCTTTTTATTTTTGTGTGTGTGCGGGGGTGATATGTCCTGATGTGGCTGAAGACAGAGCCATAGATGGTCAGCGGAGGTAGAGGGGGGCCGGCGTTCTTCATATAACAATATTTCCCCGTCGTTATTCTTCAGGGTGATTAGGGGGAAGTTGAGGGGGGGCGGCCGAGGGAAGGCCGAGCAAGAGGAATGATGGGGGACCAGGAGAAGGGAGAGAACGGGGGAGGAGGGGAGGGGAAGGGAAGGGGGGTATATATATGAGGGATTGATGCGGTAAGAAAGGCTTAGAAGCAATGATTCAGGAGAAGGAGGAGGAGGAGGAGAAGAACGAGGAAGAAGAGGAGGAAGAGAGAAGAATAGGAGGAGGAGGAGGAGGAGGAGAAGAACGAGGAAGAAGAGGAGGAAGAGAGAAGAATAGGAGGAGGAGGAGGAGGAGGAGGCCTTCTCAGAACAGTCGCACCGATGATGAGGCGCCTTCGAGGAACATGATATGCGAGGGGTCGGTGTAGATGGTTCTGTGAAATGACAAGGTCAGAGGGGCGAGGAAGGCGCTCCATGAACAGACTCATACTGTCCAGTACGTAAGTCTCCATACACACAGGTATCAATACCACGTATCTACCTTAAACGTACATGAAGAGCGGTAATGCTCCAGACATCGCAGTAAACCTATAAAGACAAGTTTTAGACGGAGAAACAGACATACATAAAGGAGCAGCTGCTACACACACACACACACACACACACACATACGCATCGAATCCCCAGGAGACCACCCAGGACCCATGGTAGCGCACCGAGCTAAGCAACGCTTCCTTCCAACTCTCACTCGACAGTCGACTCTGGTCATAGGACTTTGCCCCATTCTTTTAATCATCTCGAGGGACAGGTTGGTTGGACACCCCCGACGCTTCCCTCATTGTCTCTAATAACGTTTTGGTCAGGACAACGAAGAATTCCCGTCGTTATACATGTGTTCATGGATCATGCCCAGCCTGGCAAGAGGCCCTGCCATGGAGTGATTAACTGTGTGGACGTGCAAGAGAGGTGACCTTGGAATCAATGGAATGTTGATTAGAAGGACGATGATGACCTTAGAAATGCCAAGATAGGTAGATAAGTTACGTGTTTAAAAAAAAAAAAAAAGATGGTTCAAGGGTGCAATTTAGACAGTATTAAACTTTGCTTTCCGGCTATGTGAATAGGGGGATCGGAAATCTCAACATGACGCCCTATACAAGCGCTTTTTAAAGACTATGGCATATCTTTTATGAAAGGAGAGTTGATAACTGGAGCTCATATATACAGCAGTATAATATCACAGCGTCCACTGTCGCAGATGCCGTCCAGGCAATATATTATAGCTGAGATGGTCCAACACGATGCCAACTCCCCACACTCGCTATGGTCGAAACTACTGTTACCACTGCATACGTTGCTAACCCGTAATATATCCAGTGGATGTCACTTTCCTGCCACGCCTCTTTCAGTCGTCGAATATGGCCGTCATAGTGGTAAGCTTTGAAGGGCCTTTGGGTCGAGGCTCCACCTTAGTGCCAACGTCTCCTTGAGCTTTATCATCATCAGCTCTTGAATACGCTCATGCCCTTGGATTTTCAATAGCTTTAGCGGGGCAGGGGTTGCGGATCCCTTGCTTGTATATGCAAATGATGAGGCAATGGTTGTAGTCCGAGGCTGCGACGGGAGGGGGAAGGGGTGAAGAGCCACAGGGAAAGGGGGAGAAGACGTGGACGAAAGGAAGGAAAAGGCGCAGAGGCAAGAACAGAAGGAGGGAGGGAAAGGGTGGCTCTAAGACAAGGAAGGAGAGAGAGGGAAGGAGGAGAGGTCAGAGACAAGGAGGGAGGGTAAGGAAATGGGGTCAAAGACAAGAGGGAGGGAGGAATGGAAAAGGGGTCAGAGACAAGAAGGGAAGGATGAAAAAGTTTAGAACTACGGAAGAATACGAGGGATGGGTAGAGAGAAATTAGATGAGAGGGAGGAAACTGTCAGAGCCATGGGAAAAAGGGAACAATGAGAGGTAAGATCCAAAAAGGATAGAAGCAAAAGGTCAGAATTCTAGAATTTAAAAAAAGAGAAGGAGGTCAGAACCACAGACGAGATAGAGGACTTGGGAATGGAGGGAGACAGACAGAAACAAAGACAGACCCCGAGACAAAGCCATAGAACCAGAGGGCGGTCATAACCGATGATGGATGGCACGGAGATTGAAGCCACAGATGGAAGAGGGAAAGGCATAGGAACCACTAAGGAAAAGAGATCAAAACCACGAAAGGAAAGGGATCAGAACATATAATAAAAAAAAAGGATTTGTGCCAAGATGGAAAAGGGATTAAAACCATTTGTGAAAGAAATCAAAACCACCTGGAAAAAGGGGTTTAAATCAATAGGGAAAAGGAATGGCAACAAGTGAGGAAAATGGAGGGACGGAGAGAGAGAGAGAGGCAGAGGAGACACGAAGGAGGAGGGAATGGACAACCCGACAGCACTGTGGTGGATGCAGACAAGAAAACCCTCATCACGAGAGGGACAGTTGAGCCTCTCTGGGCCTCGGCCAACGAGGCTTACGTAACCTCGTGTGGGCCACTGATATGATCTCTCTGATGGACGAATAACGTTAACATACCAGTCTATAATGACGGACTGAGGCGGGCATACACTGCTGCTACTTGGCATAGGTTGTTGTCTAGGAAATGATAATTCATACAACCACATGAGTGTAGAACGCTCACTAAGGCATGATAGGTAATAACGAATGGGTACTTACACACACACACACACACACACACACACACACACACACACACTTTGGGCCCCCACGAGTGTAGAATTCTCTCTACGTACCGGACAAATGGTTAATTACACACACACACACACACACACACTAGAAGAGAGAGAGAGAGAGAGAGAGAGAGAGAGAGAGAGAGAGAGAGAGAGAGAGAGAGAGAGAGAGAGAGAGAGAGAGAGAGAGTGTTAGAGGGGTAAGAAATTAGCGTGGGGTGTGTGGTGTGGGGTGTGTGTGTGTGTGTGTGTGTGTGTGGGAGAGAACCTGCGTAAACTGGGGCGAGGAGTGGAAGCGTCTGCAGCTGCGTCGGCGGGCGTCGGCCAGGTCCCTCGAGGGTGCTGCTTGCCAATCAGGAATTTTAATGGAGCTCCTCGAGGAGAGATAGGCTTTGAGGCCGCCATTGGACGGAGGAAAACCCACCGGAACTGAACTTTTATATATATATAACCCATAACCCATAGATACCCCTACACACCCCTCACCCTACCCCTCCAGGGGTTCCTGCAGCTTCAAGGCTGCGCTACAATCGTTAACAGGGACAGGATGGACTCCTTTGAGGTGGGATAGTTCAGCGACGAGGTTGGACTCTCGAGGCTTCGTCAGCTTGACGGAGGGAGAGAGAGAGAGAGAGAGAGAGAGAGAGAGAGAGAGAGAGAGAGAGAGAGAGAGAGAGAGAGAGAGAGAGAGAGAGAGAGAGAGAGAGCTGGGGGTGTTTGTGGGAGGGAGGCGAAGAGGGAGAGAGAGGGAGAGAGGCTAGAGGGAGTGTCAAGGGAAGTACGACCGTGAAGAAAACAAGAGGCGAGCTGTTAGGAGTATTGGACACCCGTGTTCGACGCAGTAAAGTGGACGAGAGCGTCTAGCCACCAAAAGCGACAGCGAATGGAACTGTCGAGACGAAGGTGTGTATGTGTGTGTGTGTGTGTGTGTGTGTGTGTGTGTGTGTAGAAAGACAGATGCCTCCTTACTAAGCATCCTTAACATTCGGTATCATTTCTGTAGGAGAGAAATAAGATCCGGTGAGCCCTTTACGATCTACTTTTCTACACATAAATTTTGAGCGTTGAGTGTTCGCTATCCAATAAGTAGATGAAGTATAGAAAAAAGAACAACACGAGAGACCTGAAGAGGAACCAATTCTTTGCCTCACTTACGAAAATAGATATATATAACAAGACTTAAAAACGTATTATAAACCACGACCCATATCAGACTCGACCTAATGTACTGTTTTAGACAAAGAAATTAACTTTACTTAACCGTAAACACGGACGTTGCCACTGGCCAAAAAAAGAGAGAGGAAATGATTCTGTTGAAAACGTGCATATTTATTTATCATTAAAAAAGAAATGGCAGGGGAAAAAAATGTAGAGGTGAGGATGGTGGTGGAGGAGGGAGTAGCGAGGCAAAGACAGACTTATTACCATCAGCGGACTCTGAGCTGAGGAGCCCCGGGCATTGAGGGACGGGGACACGTATATTACTAGCCAGTGGGAGGCGCCTAGAATGAGATAGAGGGAGAGATAAGGGGAGATAAGGGGACTGAGGGAGAGAGAGAGTGAGACAGCCTTTGTATCAAGGGAAGATGGCTATGGGAGAGACACGTAAATAGCTACGGGAGGAGGAACTTTTAGAGGAATCATAGACAAAGAATACTCAAAGGTGAAAAAAAAAGGTTGTGGCCAGAGTGATGCTTCTGTAAATGTGTTCAGGAAGACCTACTGCAGAAGGCGATATAGGATTGGGTACCATTGTTTCGGTTGGAACCCTTGTAAGCTTACGGAATGCAAACGTGGCTGTGTAGAAAAGGTTGTGGCCAGGAGGGCGTTTGCAGATGGGTTCGGGAACATCTACTGCAGGATGCGATGCAAGGCAAGGTGTTTTGGTCTTAGAGCTCTTGTAGGCATGTGGAAAGCGAGAGTTATTTGTAGGCGGAGGAGGGTCAACAGCATCATAGAAATTTGAAGAGAGATTAGCCGAAGACAACGGAGGCTAAGAGAAATCAGAGAGAGGAGAGAGAGAGAGAGAGAGAGAGAGAGAGAGAGAGAGAGAGAGAGAGAGAGAGAGAGAGAGAGAGAGAGAGAGAGAGTATGCCATTGTCAACTTCGGAAGGGGCAACCGTAAACTCAGGAAACGATACTCTCCATCGACTGTACGCTCATAAAAAATTACCGTAGATTCAAGAGAAGGTATTATAAAATCAGAGGAGTTATTGTGGACTTTGAAAAAAGGATCGAGTAGAGTCTATGGGACCTATTGTAAGTTTAGGAGGTGCTACACAGACCAGGGCAAAGTTCCTGTATACGCAGGGAGAGTTACTGTGATCCCAGGGTGAGTTAGCTAACGCCAGGGAGGGTTACTTGAATCCAGGAAGAATTGCATAAGTCCGAACCAAAGGGAGAATAATCTTAATCCCCAGAGAGAGAGTTACTTAAATCTAGGGAGAGCTATTTGACTCCTAGGTAGACTCAGGGAAAGTTACTTAAACCAAGGGATAATTACTTTAAACACTAGGGAGTGTAACCTAAACCCTAGGGAGAGTTACTTGAACCCCAGGGAGAGTTCCTCAAGTCCAGGGAGAGCCAATGGAAGGAGATGTCACTTGGCTCAGGTGGACCGCCATCCATTCAGGGTAAAATCGATGAGGCACAAGAACTGTTTGATCTAAGAATTCTCTGCTTGGGCGGGCATATAGGACCTGCAACGGAGGAGCGAACATTCGTAGAGAACGCTCTCGCAGCGAACATCTCTTACAACTGAGATGCGAACACTCTTGACACATCTCTTACCACTGAGAAGCTAACGTTCTTGCAGCGAACGCCTCTTACAACTAAAAAGCGAACACTGCCATAGCAAACATCTCTTACATCTGAGAAGCGAACAGTCTCGTAGCGAACATTTCTTACAATGGAGAGGCAAACATCTACAACTAAGGGGCGAATATTCTTCAAGTGAACGCCCTTTACAGCAACGAGCTGAATGATCTCATAGCACGCATTTTACCCTGACTAAGAAGCGAACAGCTTCTTAGTGAATATATACCACAGCAAAGAATATAACAGCTCAAAGCAAGGTTTTCCTACAGCTAAGAAGTTAAAAGTTCAATGGAAGCTACTTCTACAGCTAAGAGAGAGTCTAAAAGTTCGAGATCGGCTTTCCCAACAGCTAAGAAACTAAGAGTTCAAAACGACCTTCCCAACAGCTTAGAAGCTAAAAGCTCGAACCAATTTTTCCCTATAGGTAAAAAAGCTAGCTCTTCAAATTGATAAGCTCTCCTCCTTGCAGCTTAGAAACTAACAGCTCTATCTGGGTGACCTCTAGATCTATTAAGCTAAGAAATCCATTCCTGGTGTGTTTTCACCGCCGTTCAGAAACAAACACATCACAACAAACTCAGCCTAAGCTTAAGATAACAGACCACGTCGTAAATTCGCATCTGTCAGCTCCCTCAGCAAGAGAGGGGGTGACCAACAGTCTTCTCTGGCTTAATTGACTCTATCTTTCTCAAAGATCAAAACCATAGCTGAGGAATATCTCATGAAGCAGACAGATATGCTCCGAAAATGAGATACAACAAAGTCATATATATTCTCAGAGAATTATTTGTACCTAGATTAATGTGTCGCATGTGTTACACATATATACATGTGTATACATATACTTGTACACTAAAGGAGATAGAGGGACGAATAATAATGAATGCTTTCAGTAATAAAGAATTATGTAGCCGAGATACTGAAGCAGAAATTTGTGAGCTGGGAGTATTTCAGAATGGTGTTCATCTGAGATGACGGATATGAGAAGAGAGTGAAAAAAAAAAATAGTGAAGAGCAGACTCAGATGGCGTAAAACGGGAGACAGCAGATAAACCTAGAGAACATAATAACAGCCTCACAATTACCTCTAAGGTTAAGAATATCAATCAATGCAGATTTCTGATTTACAGTAATGCAGGCGAATGGACTGCTTGTAAATAGGGAAAGAGCTAAGGTTCAAGAACCGTACAAGGGAAAACATAGCCCCCCAAAAAATTGCTGAGAGGACTGGACGCCCACGAAAACTATATAAAAAATTATATGAGTTCTGGTGTGATTTTAGAGAAAGCTCAAGATCCTTGGGTCCCGAGAATGTAGAACTCTCAAGCAGTACCGTACAGATAGATATTTATAATCGCTAACTATATACGCAAGACTCGTGTTGCCTTGTCTCTTAACCTTGTACCTTTGCACTATGTTTTTACGGACAAAGGAACAAAGAAATGGTATATATATATATATATATATATATATATATATATATATATATATATATATATATATATATATATATATATATATATATATATATGTGCACCATTTCTTTAATCCTTTGTCGGTAAAGTCATAGTGCAAATGTACAAGGTTAAGAGACAAGGCCAACACGAGTGTAAAACTCTCTCCCCGTAACACACACACACACACACACACACACACACACACACACACACACAGAGCAGCGGCATCAGCAGCAGCTGCCCCGGCCCCCAAGTCGCTCTAAGTTATTTATCACTTTCAACCGCTCCCGAAAGACGACGGCAAGTTGTTCCATCGGCGGTTGTAAGTATTCCAGCGGCCTCAAAACCCGAACGCTTGAGAAACACCGTCAGAGCTGCAGAGGACATGACCTCACCTCCCCCTCACCAATGGAGAAATACTTCCTCCCTCCTCCACTACCTCCTTCTCTTCAACCCCTACCTTCCTTCCTCCTTTTTCTTCCTGCCTCTCCCCCAACAGTTTAACTAATGCCATAGGCTGTATTCAGCATACCTAATGAAGACACATGCATCCGCTATTGCCCAAGCTACAGACGTATATGTACCTATGTACATATATGGCTTGGTGATAATGCGTTTGATTACCTATACGAACTTTTGTGCACTCCTGAGTTCAGGCGGTGTTATATTCAGGAAGGATATTTTTCCTGAGATGCGTTAGCGTCTCTCTCTCTCTCTCTCTCTCTCTCTCTCTCTCTCTCTCTCTCTCTCTCTCTCTCTCTCTCTCTCTCTCTCTCTCTCTCTCTCTCTCTCTCTCTCTCTCTCTCTCTCTCTCTCTCTCTCATCCCTGCATATACGAAACAGCGTACGCACAAACAAACACACATCATATATACACTGGCATACATATAAGACGTCAATAAACCACAGGCGTCTCCCCTCCTCGTCTGGTATCTTCGTATATACCCAAAGATTATTTCTATAGGGGTTCGAGAATATGAGGGATCTTTGCCGTGAAAGACGTATATTGAGCAGAATAATCCATATTTGATTATCTTTTTTTTTTCTTCTTTTCTTCCTCCCTTTCGATGTTTCTAAGGCTAGAGACAGGCTAGGCTTTGCTTTCCATTAGATACTTTGTGTCTTTGAAATAAAGCCTTCCATAGATATTCCCTACATCTATTTCTTTGAACTAGACTTTGTCGTAAGAAATATACTTCTTTTTTTTTATATCTTTAGGACTTTCACTTTCCTCTAATGTCTTTGAACTTGATAGAATAATCGTAGGTGTTTTCTAATCAGAAAGACGTCACACTTCAGGGTTGTTTTGACGTTCTTTTAGGAGTATCAGTCTTTGTTTTACAGAGAGAGAGAGAGAGAGAGAGAGAGAGAGAGAGAGAGAGAGAGAGAGAGAGAGAGAGAGAGAGAGAGAGAGAGAGAGAGAGAGAGAGAGAGAGTATATATATATATAGTTAAATCTTTCTCTTCCACTGCATGTTCGTTGGTGGGCGACACCACATAACTCATCCCAAGATAAATTTTTCATCCCGTTTTCTTACGTGAGTGCTACAGCGTGATGAATAAACTATCTGCATCTACTCCATATCCTAGACATCAGACGCCCCTCTGCAGTTGTGGGCATCAACTTCTTTATATACACCCCCGAAGAATTACTTTCATAAATGACATTGAATAGCACCCTGGTAAATTTCTCCTCCCCCCTTAAATGATCTCTATTGCCATTAGCGGCAGCATAAATGGGTACTTGAGAGTGCATACCAATCTTAGGGGGAAGAAATTGGCCTTGTCTCGGTGTTGGCTCTCGTGTCTCGAAGCCACTCTCGATACCCTTCCTCTGCCCACCCCAAAAAAGGGGGGGGTCTCCAAAGTCGAGAGATCTATGGGGAAAAGTGTATGACTGGCGTTTAGAGACGAATCCTTTGACTTTCCTCCAGCTCATAATTTACTTGACTTTTTCCTGCTCCTCTCTCTCTCTCTCTCTCTCTCTCTCTCTCTCTCTCTCTCTCTCTCTCTCTCTCTCTCTCTCTCTCTCTCTCTCTCTCTCTCTCTCTCTCTCTCTCTCTCTCTCTCTCTGCCCTGATTTATTACGTCCCCCTCCCTACTCTCTCCCCCTTCACCCCCGGTCTCTTCCATCCCTATTGTGTCCCCCCCCAATTACAAACCCCCCCAACTCCCTTTGCCAATTTAAAAGCCACACTGCCTGCGGCTAACGAAGAGTAAAGGGGGAGGAAACGAAGAGGGGTGAGAGAGAGAGAGAGAGAGAGAGAGAGAGAGAGAGAGAGAGAGAGAGAGAGAGAGAGAGAGAGAGAGAGAGAGAGAGAGAGAGGAGGGAGGGAGGGAGGGAGAGCGTTGGACGGAGGGAGGGAGGCGTTGAAAGTGTGGCGCGGGGAGGGATAGAAATGAGGAGGGTGCAAGACTCAAACGCCACAACCTATCAGCTTCAGGGTAATTCTGAAATATGTCTGTACCGCGGGGAAGGCAGGCTGGCTGGGGAGAGGGGCCAGGGTGAGAGAGAGAGAGGGAGGCAGGGGAGAGGGGCCAGAGAGAGAGAGAGAGAGAGAGAGAGAGAGAGAGAGAGAGAGAGAGAGAGAGAGAGAGAGAGAGAGATGGGAGCAAGGGGGTTAGGGACCAGGGGGAGCTGTGGGTTGAGGAAAGCCCCGAATGTGAAATTTATTCATTCTTGGGCAACGTGATATAAATGGCCTTTTTTCCCCGTAGGCCTGCCCTTTATTTCTGACTTTCTTCCCTCGTTTCCCTCTAAGTGACTTTCTTCATTCAACCCGTCCCTTTGCCCATCCTCCCTAGGTCGATATCAGTCATACCATCTCTCGCTCTCTCTCTCTCTCTCTCTCTCTCTCTCTCTCTCTCTCTCTCTCTCTCTCTCTCTCTCTCTCTCTCTCTCTCTCTCTCTCTCTCTCTCTCTCTCTCGGTCTGGCCTTGTTGGCGTTCTATTTCTTTTTTTTCCCCTCCCCATCTCTGTCTCGGGGTCCAGTCTCCTCACCTAGACTGCCATAAACAACTGAGCTCCTCCTCCTCCTCCTCCTCCAGGTTTTCATTTCCACCACCGGCACCGCCACCACCACCACCACCACCATTACCGCCACCGCCACCACCACCGCCACCGCCACCACCACCACCTCCACCACCACCACCACTTTTAATTCCCTCTCCTTCACCCCTCTTCATCATCACTTTCAGGACTTGAACATCACATACCACACCACTTATTTTTCCCTCCCTCCTTACCCCACCACACCCTCTTCTTTCTCTTCCTTTTCCTCCTCCTCCTCCTCCTCCTCCTCTTACCCTCGGGCTCCTGTATTCCCTCTTCCACACCTCTTCCATCAACTCTCACATGTAATATTATCGTTCCATGAGGGATGGTGGCTCCCAATTGTTCTCCTGAAGGCCCCCCCTTCCTGTAATACTACATCAGTTTCCCAATGGCTTATATTTATGAAGGCGTCAAGCGTAGGCCTGGATATGCCCGCGATATCCCAGTCTTGCAGTGGCGTCAGAGCGATGCTGGTGTGTCTGGTGAAAGGGACTTTTTGGCATATATCACGCGTACTTAAGCAGTCAAATTCCACATCTGTATAAGCCTTAGAGTGATATGTTTATATATATATATATATATATATATATATATATATATATATATATATATATATATATATATATATATATATATATATACATAATATTATCATCATCATCATCAGATGCCCATATACATAAGTTTGGCTGTATTTCAAAACACCTCAGACGAGTCCTAACTTCCCCCTTACAAAACTTTGGCAAACTTCTCAACTACAACTTCGTTTTCCCCCTCCAGGGCGGCCGAAGGCCCTGAGCAAATGTTGTTTTCCTGGAGGCTTTGTGGGGGCGCGTGCTCCCCTCCCTCCCCACCTCAACTAAAGTCCATCCATCAGGAGAATGTTCTCTCCGATGTTACAGGCTTCACAGTCGAGTTCCCTTTGGGTTACTGTGCCATGAAGGATAAGTTTTGGGATGTCTTCAGAAGTCCTTCAAGAGTTTGGTGGTGGGAGGGCCTTTTGGTGGATCACTCTTGCATAGGGCTTGAAGGTCCTTGGAAGTTTCTTTGAGCGGAGGAGACTCCGAAAGCTCCTCTTGCAGGGTATTTGGTCTTCAGGATATTCTTGCATAAGTAAATAAGGTGTTTGGGATATTCTTTTTTTCTTCTGAGAAGATGGCTTTAAAAAACGTAATTGTTTTTTTCTTATTTTGATTTTTTAAGTCACTTCATATACAATTGCTTCAGGTATCTTTGTTTCTTTATGTTCACAGACTGAAGGAGTCTCGGAGGCTTTGTGTGAAAACAGGTGGATTTTCTTTTACTGTTCCCTAACTTGTGCCTTTTTTTTTGTCAGAGTTAGGGCACTTTTGGAAGTTTCTTTCGCTGAACGGGGCTATTTCGTAGATTCTGTATAAAGGCTTTTGTTCATCTCCTTCTCTTTTTATATCATCTATTCCTTTTACTGTCTCTCCTTTCCAACACTTGAAATTTTCAGTTTAATCATCTTCCTAAAGTAATTTCTCCTTTCCGATAGAGAAAAAAATAAAACATTCACAGTTCCACACATGGAAAAGAAGGAACAGAATTCACACCCTTACTTATCTTAACAAGACACTCGGATGCCAACGAGAGTTCAAAAGGACGAATGCCTAAGAGAGATCATTGTCACTTATGAGTTTCCATCTACCTATATCAAGACCCATTACTAATTCCTTTATGGCCATACCCCTTATTTTTCGCCATTCGCCCATCTCCCTCGTCATTTCTTCCCTTATCTTCTTCATCCCTCGTTCCTTCGTTTATTTTCTCTCACTTATTTTCCCCTCATCATCTTTATTTTACCTGTCTTCCCTCGATAGATTTCGCTTCACCTACTTTCCTCAGTTGGTGGGTCCCCTCCTCCAGTCAGCTGGCGGGAGAACACACACACACACACACACACACACACACACACACACACACACACACACGCTGAGCCATTTTGGTCCCCCACCTCTCTCAACATACACACACAGAGTTTAGACAGGAGTGTGTGTGTGTGTGTGTGTGTGTGTGTGTGTGTGTGTCTGAATACGCACGGGTTAAGATTAAGTGCATATCTACAAGGTTAAGAGACGGGGCTACACGAGTGTAAAACTCTCTCTCTCGTAACAATAAAACAGTAATCAACAAATTGTCATCACACACACACACACACACACGCACACACACAACACACTAACACACACACAACACACACACACACGACACAAACACACACGTGAGCATTTGGTCCCCCACCTCTCTCAACGTCAGGCAAGCCAGCTCTCCCCTCATCCCTCTCAGCTCTCCTCAACCCT